>NC_029788.2:45419877-45449348 GCF_000816755.2 Arachis ipaensis | reverse complement strand
AATACTTAAAACAAAAAATAGGAAAATTTGCTGTACAGAAGACTAAAAATAAAGTAGGAAACAAAATAGGAAAAGTACAAAGTTAAGGGATGACCTAGGGGGCTCAGCCTAATTGTGGTATCGTCGTAAGTTGGCGGCGTTCCATGTCCTCGGGACTTCGTCGCCATTTAGCCATTCGAGCTTGTATGCTCCCTTTCCGATTACCGCCTTGATTCTGTATGGTCCTTCCCAGTTGGGGGTGAGTTTTCCTTCACCCGGGGTTGGAGCTCCGATGTCGTTTCGTCGTAGGACGAGGTCGTCGGGTATGAATTCTCTTCGGACGACGCCGTGATTGTACCTTAGACTGATTCTTTGTTTTAGGGCTAGTTCCCTGATGTGGGCTATGCTTCTTACCTCGTTGGTGAGGTCTCGCTCTGCTTCTTCGTCGTGACCCCCGACCGTTCTCCTTGGGCTAGGGTCTCCTATCTCTACCGGGATGACAGCTTCCATGCCGTATGTTAGTCGAAAAGGGGTTTCTCCAGTGGCCGTTTGGGGGTTGTTCGATACGACCATAAGACTGATCCGAGTTCGTCGGCCCACAGCCCCTTGGCTCCGTCGAGTCGCTTCTTTAGTCCTTTGACAATTATTTTATTTGCGGATTCCACTTGTCTATTTGTTTGGGGGTGCTCTACTGAGCTGAAATGGTGGGATACATGCAAACCTTCTAGGAATTCTCTGAATTTCCTATCGGTGGATTGGGTTCTGTTATCCGAGATGACAATCTCGGGGATCCCAAACCGGGTTATGATCTGTCGCCAAAGGAATTTTCGGCATTGGGTCGCCGTGATGGAGGCCAGGGGTTCGGCCTCAATCCATTTAGTGTAATAGTCTATGGCGACGATGAGATACCGGAGTTGACCGGGTGCCGTAGGGAAGGGCCTGACGAGGTCGATCCCCCAGGTGCCGAACGAACGCTCTGCCGATATGATGCTAAGCTGGTGCGGGGCAGCCTGGTGGATATTGGCGTGTCTTTGGCATTTATCGCAGTTTTTTGCCAACTACATAGAGTCCCGGATAACCGTGGGCCAGAAGTAACCTGCCCTGATGATTTTTTGGGCTAGGGTTTTACCTCCAATGTGGTGGCCGCAACAACCTTCATGGATTTCACGGAGTATGTACTCCATGTCCCCGAGTTCGACGCATTTGAGCAGGGGTTGCGAGAATCCGCGCTTGTATAGGTGTCCTGCAACAACTATGTAGTTGGCGACTTCCCTTTTTATCTGTTTTCCCTCTTTGGGGTCTTCTGGTAGTGTTCCGTCGATGAGGTACTACAGGATAGGGTAGGTCCATGATCCTTGGCTGGAGAGTGTCAGATAAGCATTAGTCGTTGTTGATATGGACGGCGACTTGACAACTTCCTGAATTAGTGATTTGTTGCCGTGTCCTGGTTTGGTACTGGCTAGTTTGGAAAGTAGGTCTGCCCTGGCATTTCGTTCCCTAGGGACGTGTTGTATGGTAACATGTTCGAATCCTTCTTTTAGCTCGTTTACCTTGGCGAGGTATTGTTGGAGTAGGGGATCTCGCATCTGGTAGTCTCCGTTAATTTGAGAACTGACTACTTGTGAGTCAGTATTCACTTCCTGGACCTTTGCTCCGACTTCCTTGGCTAGGACTAGGTCTGCCAGGAAGGCCTCATATTCTGCCTGGTTGTTTGAAATTGGGAACTCGTATCGTACCGATTGTTCGATTGTGACCCCGTTTTGACTTTCGAGTATGACTCCGGCGCCTCCATAGGTGATGTTTGATGAGCCGTCGACGTGTAGTTTCCATGATTCGGGGGTGGAGTTTCCCGGGGTCATCTCGGTGATGAAATCGGCCATGGCTTGTGCTTTGATTGCATTTCGGGGTTCGAACTTGATCTGGAATTGGGATAGTTCGATGGACCACGCTAGCATTCTTCCCGCTAGGTCGGGTTTTTGTAGTACCTGTTTGACCGCTTGGTCAGTTTGGACCGTCACTGGGTGAGCCTGGAAGTATTGTCGCAGGCGCCGGGAGGCCGTGAGGAGTGCGAAAGCTAACTTTTCTAGGCGCGAGTAGCGCGTTTCCGCATCTTGCAAGACTTTACTTATAAAGTATATGGGTTTTTGTTCTTTCTTCTTGTTTTCGCGGATGAGTGTCGCTGCGAATGCTTCTTCCGTTATGGAGAGGTATAAGTAGAGGGTCTCCCCCATTTGGGGTTTGGTGAGAACTGGCGGTTCCGCTAGGACTTTCTTGAAATGTTGGAATGCTTCCTCGCATTCCGTTTCCCATTTGAAGGGGGCTCCTTTCTTCATCATTCTGAAGAAGGGGATTGCTTTTTGAGCCGATGCTCCGAGAAAGTGGGATAGCGCCGTCAGTCGGCCGGTGAGCTTTTGGATGTCGTTAAGGTTTTTTGGGTTTGTCATCTCAAGGACGGCGCGACATTTCTCCGGGTTTGCTTCAACTCCGCGTTGTGTGATCATAAAGCCGAGGAACTTCCCTGCCTCCATCCCGAAGGCACATTTTGCTGGGTTGAGTCGCATTTGGTGCTTTCGTAGGGTGTTCATTATGACCTTGAGGTCGCCGATGAGTTGTTTGCCGGATTCGGTCTTGGCGAGCATGTCGTCTATGTAGACTTCTAATTTTGTTCCCGACAGGTTCTGGAATATCTTGTTGACGAGCCGTTGGTACGTGGCCCCGGCGTTCTTTAGGCCGAAGGGCATGACTGTGTAGCAGTATGTCCCGTCGGGGGTGATGAATGCTATTTTTTCCTCGTCGGGTCGGTGCATAGGTATTTGGTTATAGCCGGAGTATGCGTCCATGAAGCCGAGGTACCGGTGTCCGGATGCGGCATCTACCAATCCGTCGATGTTTGGCAGGGGAAGGCGTCTTTTGGACAGGCTTTATTGAGGTCCGTGTAGTCGACGCACATTCGCCATTTTCCGTTGGATTTCTTAACCAGCACGACATTCGCCAGCCACGTTGTGTAGGGTAGTTCCCTGATGAAGTTTGCTTCGAGCAGGGATTCTACTTGTTTTTTGACCTCGGCTGCTCGGTCTGGGGACATTTTTCGTCTCCTTTGTGCCACAGGTTTGGCTTTGGGATCTACGATTAGCCGGTGGGACATTAGGTCGGGGTCTATTCCGGGCATGTCGGCTGGTGTGAACGCGAACAGGTCCCTGTTTTGTCTCAGGAACTGGGAGAGATCTTCTTTGAGGTCATATGGGAGATTCCTGTTGATGAAAGTGTATTCGTCCTTAGTTTGCCCTACTTGTAGCTTTTTCATGTCGCCTTCGGGTTCTGGCCTGGGTTGGCCGTCTTGCCGGGCGTCCAGGTCGGCTAGGAATATCCCAGCTGTGTCGCGAGATTTTTTCCGTAAAGCTAAGCTGGTGTTGTCGCATTCTGCCGTGATTTCCCGGTCTCCATGGATGGTACCGATGGAGCCATCTTCCGTTGTGAACTTCATAAGGAGGTATTTGATAAAGATAACGGCGGAGAAGTCGCTGATTGTTTTTCTTCCGAGGATGACGTTGTAGGCAGTGGAGTCTTTTAGGACCACGAACTCGGATAGAATCATCTTTCTTTGGTTGCCGGATCCTATGGTAAGGAGGAGGGTGATGGAACCGTCTGGTTTGAGGAAGTTGTCACCGAGTCCCGTGACGCCGTTGCGGTGCGTTTGGAGGTTGTTGTTGTGGATCCCGAGTTTGTCGAAGGCTCCTCGGAAGATTGGAGTCTGCACCGGTATCCACCAGTATTCTTCGTACTAGTCCTGTTCCGATTCTTGCCGAGATGACGAAGGGTGCGTCTTCGGCCGAGGTGCCGTGCTGGCAGTCCTCGGGTAGGAAGGTTATCGTGTTGTCGGCGGTGTTAGTTGGGGTTTGGTTTTTGACGGCCAGAATTTTGAGGTCCTTTTTTAGTGTTGATTTTGACTTGCCTAATACATCTTTACCTGTGATAATGTTTACTATTATGGTTGGGTCGTCATCCATGCTTTCCCTAGGCGAGTGTTTTTGCGATCTCGGGTTGCATCCTTCTCTCTCCGGCGACCTGTCTCTTTCTACTCGTTTTGGTTCTCTGATGATTTTGGCGAACTCTGGTAGCTTGCCGTCTCTGATCGCTTGTTCGATGGTGTCTTTGAGGTCGAAACAGTCTTGTGTCTGGGCCCGTAACCTCGGTGGTAGTCGCAGTAGAGGGTTTTATTGCCGCCCGTTCTTTCTTTAAGTTGCCGGGCTTTTGGGATGATACCTCGGTCTGCAATTTGGTGGTATATTTCGGTAATTGGGGGCTGTTAGGGGTGTGTAATTAGAGAACTTGCCGATTCTGGGTGGTCGGTTTGTGTTTGTTGTTTTGGGGTGGTCCCTTTGAATTTCTCTGTGTGGTGGGTTATGCCGGGGTGCGGGGTTGCCGTGTTGGGCGTTGTTATGCTGCCGCTTGTTGGCGGCGACGACCTGGCTGACCTCCACGTCGTTAATGTAATCCTTGGCGACGTTCTGGATCTCGTGCATTGTCCATACTGGTTTGGTAGTAAGGTGCTTGCGAAAATCCTCGTTCATGAGCCCGTTGGTTAAACAGAGGCTTGCGACGGAGTCCGTGAGTCCGTCGACCGTTAAGCATCCGTCATTGAAGCGTTCGAGGTATTTCCTTGTGGACTCGTCTTGTTTCTGTGTGACCCCTAGTAGGCTGATGGGGTGTTTAGCTTTAGTAATTCTGGTTGTAAATTGGGCCATGAACTTTCACGAGATATCGTGAAAACTGGTTATGGATCCGTTAGGGAGGGCGTTGAACTATTTGATTGCCGGCCCGGCTAGGGTTACTGGAAAAGCTCTGCATCGGACAACGTCAGCCGCGCCTTCTAAGTTCATCCTGGCCTCGAAGGCCGTTAGGTGTTCCTGAGGATCTTTGGTTCCGTCATACTTCATATCCGTGGGTTTGTCGAAACCTTTAGGGAGTTTTGCTTTTAAGATTCTTGCCGTGAAGGGGGTGGCTCCCATTATTGTGTGATCGTTCCTTGTACGCTTGGTTTCTCGGTGTCGTCCGTGTGAACGGGGTCGCGGGAGATACTGCGGTCGTATCTTTTGCTGTGTCGCCGTTCTAACGATCTTTCGCGTCTTTGGTAATGCGAGGTGCTTCTATTGTGTCTTTTGGCGTGTCGCCATTCTGGCGATCTGTCGTGGCGAGATCTGGATCTGGAGGTCGCATGACTTCCGTATTCGGCATTGTGCTTTTCGTTGGTGGCGATTCGTCCCTCGAGTTCCTGTACTCGATGGTAGAGTTCTTGGATTATTTGGGCTGACCTGTCCTTTAGGTTCTCGGGATGTCGAGTTTTGGTGGCGACGGGGCCATCTTCTTTGTTATGGATGACGCTTGCTATCCTTCCGTGGGTATGGCTTCTCGGTGTTCGGGAGTAGGGTTTCGTGTTCTGGAGTCGTCTTGGCGGCTGATGGAGTGCTCTTCAAATCCGTCTGCCATTCCGGCTCGACCGGTGCCGGTTCCCCACAGACGGCGCCAATATACAAGAGGTCTCTGGTACGGGTTGAGAGATGAATCGAGAACCTGCGGGTCGAGGCGGATGCCGGATCGCTTGACTGGAGCAATGGGGGGAGGTACCTGCAAAGACACTCCGACGCTCAAGTCAGAATGGATCTGAGAGGTATAAGGTGTGAGGAATGAATGAATACCTGGAGGGATTTAGATCCTCTATTTATAGGTGATGATGGACATCTTATCTTATCTTATCTGACTAAGATAAAGGAGACGTTTTAAAAGTCGGTTAGAAATTCCAGAAGGCCGACTTCGAGCCTTCTAGAAGAGCGGGGCGGGTTAGACCCAGGTTTAGGTTTGATCCCGAATCATGAATCCGTAGATCCGTAACAGTAATTAACAAGATTAGAACCATAGAGTAGAATTATATTGAATGTTTTGAATAAAGTGTGAAATTAGAGAATAAATACAAGAGGTACTAAAAGACGTGAAAGTCAATTATGGCGGAGGGAAGATGGGTCTCCAATAAAATGACTCATCAAATGATAAATCCAAATCAAAATTAATTTTCAATGTTCAATTTTGGTTAAGTTATAATCCCAATTGATAAAGCATGGAATTGGTCCACTTGATCAAGTATTACTATTTAATATTTATTGACTCGTTATGGTTTTTGACCTTTAATATTTGACAAGAGTACTTGACAGTATAGTAATAATGCTTTTAACCACGTGCAACTTGTATAATATAATATATTAAAATAGCTAAAAGTTAAAGTTTAATTAATTTGTCTGGTCAAATTTTGACAAAAATTAACATGATTTAATCGATTATATGTATTAAATTTTAATTATTAAAAAATATTTTTTTAAAAAGACGTTTTAAATGTCCTTATCTGATTGACTCCCATAATTCAATTGAACTAGCAAATTTTATAAGATGATTAAATTGGTTTTCTGATTTTATATTGGTCTAATTAGTTCTTCCATTTGTAGCTTCCATAATTTAATTGGCCTAGCAAATTTTATAAAATGATTAAATTGGTTTTTTGATTTTATATTGGTCAAATTAGTTCTTCAATTTTAAACTGGAACAATTTATCAAATAACTAGTAGGCACAAGCTAATTAATGAGATGAAGTTTTTGATATATATATATATATTAAAGAAAACAGATCAAAATAATGAACCAGTAAATTATAATGTTCTTGAGTAAGATAATTACAAGAAGTAGTTCTAGTAATAAAGATAATTACAAGAAATAGCTGAAAACATAAAAGATATATATTAATTGGCGAGAAAATTCAAGTTGTATGAAAGTTTCATGAAAAGCTTTATTATCTGGAACAAGTGTAGGAATTGAAATAAGAATAATGTGAAGAAAAGATAAACAAGAGAAAAAGATTAGAGAGAAAGAAGATACCAGTAAGAAAAGAAAATACCACTTAATGCTTAATGAATATTACTCCTCAATTGAGTAAAGACGACACCACTCCATTGTAAAAATGACGTTGATGTCCTTCTTTATTATTTTTCTTTGTTACAATCCCCTCTTTTAAAAACAACCTTGTCCTCAAGCTTGAAGAGAGAAAACGATTTGAAAAATTCTGTAGCATTTTTTTAGGTTGTCAATATTTTAGGATTATCTTCCCATTAGATTAGAAGTTGAAGGTGTAACATTCCATTACTCTAAGTTTTACCTCTAGTCGTAAAGAATAACAAGTGCCACAATAATTCTAAAACTCATACCATACTATATATATAGAAACAAGTAGTAATACTAGAAGCCTGATGAAGGAGTAAAAATTCAAAGTCGCATAAACGAAATCACGAAATGCGAAGCGTTTACACACAATAACTAAACGCGTAGGTACGAACAGAACAAAACATAATACATATAAAACCTTGTAGATAGTTCCAGGATACACAAGGTAACAAATTAAAGTAAACAAGATATATATAAGTAAGATATACAAAAAGAGGATTAGTCACAGCCTGCGAAGTTTAGGCTGACTAGTCAAACTGAACACAACAGAGTTTTGAAAATTTAAAACAGCAACGACCTATCTCTCAAAGTTTTTCAGAAATAAAGCCTCTAAGGCAACAACATTAAATATACAAAAGGTGAGAGTACTACAACAAAAGTAAAGTGAATAAAACATAAGGAAGATCATATATACTCCGCTCTGCCACCACATCTGCAAACTCACCGTGGTGGGTTGTGACCTGCATCTGAAAAACAACAACAATATATGGTATGAAAACCGAAGGTTCTCAGTATGGTAACAGTACCCAATATATAAGATGTAAGGTTTCGGGATGCCAAAGGCAATCCTAGAACTTCACCTCAAACAGAGATTCAAGCTTAATGAGATAATTAAATTAAACCATAAACCGTAAACAGGGTAATCTAAACTTAGGGGATGTTTAACTAATACCAATCACACCGCTGCATCCTACAGCCTTCGCCATCCTAATCTCCGTGCGATCCCATCGCCATCGCCTTCCAATCCTCCTAAACGCCAGACAATCACAAGTATATGCAAATAAGTAATACACAGGTAATATTCAGGTATAGCAAGTAATTCAAGGAGCAAGTAGGCATATTATACATTTAGGCAAACTACAAGTAATCAAAGCAACAAGTACATAAGAGATGCATATGATGAATGAATGTCCTATTGGCTGTGATATCACATGTCGGTTATAGTGCCAAACCTGACACAAAATTCGGTCGGCAACTCCCGGATTAGTCTATCTGTTGCACATACTCAGGAGGAATAATTTCGAGGGATGAGTGCCCTACCACCTTCTCCATTCAAAGGGAAATGTTCCGAGGGAGAGTGTCCTACCACCTTCCTCTAGATGCCACGTGATTCCGTGGGATAGTGCCCTATCACCTTGCAACCACAGAGAGAAAATGCATACTCAGGAGGAATAATTCCGAGGGATGAGTGCCCTACCACCTTCTCCATTAGCGAGAAATGTGAATGGGAAGCCCTGCTTCAACCCTCACATCTGAACGTAGGCGGGAGACTACCACAGCCCCTACGACGGAGAAGAAAGCATATCACAATTACATAGTCCATCTCAGAGGCCACTGCTCATAACACACTTCCATTCATACTCATTCCATTAATCATAAACATTCATTTTCAAGTTCCAATCTCATCATCCATCCTCAATATCTCCAATTCATCATCATTCTGGCTCCCTAACAATTCACATGACAACTCTATTCAACTGACATACCAGACCTAAGTCACTGTCTTCTAAACTCATGCATAAATTACCAATTTAGTTCACTAACCCATCTCTATTAGTCTTAAGGCCTAATTACTAGTTAGAAATCTTAAATAGTAGATAAAGAAGTTTGGAAGGCTAGAGAACCCTTGAAAATAGAAGAAAAAATATTTTTCAGCAAAACAGGGTCTGTGCGTATGCACACCCTTATCATCCGTACGCACACGTTGAAGAAAGTGGGTCCGCGTATGCGTGCCAATGTGCCGCATACGCATCCAAGTAAAATTGGACCATTCCGTGTATGCATGTATGTGCCACGTACATGAGAAGGCTTGGCAGAGACGCACGTCCGCGTACGAAGGTGTCCGCGTACGCATGCACTCCCAGACTTGTAAAATTTTGTAAAGTTGCATAAATCAAATTTTTATGCCGAACTTCCGACGTTCATAACTTCCTCTACAAAATTTCATTTTCCTCAAACTTTATATCATTTTAAATCTCTTTGAATCATCTTTAATTTAAAATAAAATCCAACCAATTTCAAAAATTGAGGCTCAAGTTATGATCCACCAAAGTTCGTTAAAAACAAGGTTTTACACAACAACATCAAGTTCTCTAGTTTCCAAATTCCAAAACCAAATCAAACCAAAGACCTATTCAATTTATTACAAAACACTACCACACACTATATTTTACTATTCCATTATACTTCAATCAACTCAACCTCTATTTCACTTAATCTTTCCACCATAATTCAACAAAAATCAACAATTCCCAACTTAAGATATCAATCATCAATAATTTGCACAATTTTTTCTCATCATAAACATCATTCATCATATCTCACATAATTCCTCATAACTATCATTATGCAATCTCAATCTTAATAATCAACACCGTTCACCAACAACAACATCATAATTCATCAATATCATTCATCAATCATCATAATTATAAACAACACCAATACGCATCATATTATCATCAGACTTCATATATCACACATTCCAATACTCTATACCATCATCTTCATCATCAAACATAAATTTACACAAAATTAATCATGCACCAATATCATTCAATCCTATCTTAGAGTCTACTAGCCTAGGTGTCTAGAAACATTACATATTACATAAAGGAAACCGAAACCATACCTTGGCCGATTCCCACGCAACTCAAAACACCAAGCTCAAACTCGAAGCTCCAAAACCATCAAGCTCACTCCAACAACTACCAAACCTCAATCTAACATCATATAATATACAAAAACATCATTAGGGCTAACCCAAAATATCAAACCACAAGAGTTTGAAGAAACTTACCTTATCCAATGATATTAGGGGCAAAATTCAACAATAATCCAATGCTAGATCACCCCTAAACAAACAAAATCACAAAAATCTATTCAAAACCAAACCAAAAAACACGAAATTACTTAGGGTAGGAAACTTGAGTATGATACATGAGTTCTTATTAGCTAAGCTTAGTTAGAAATGATGGGCTTGGCAAGAGCTTCGCGTGGCTGCGAACGACTCGTCAATCGGAGTTTCGTAACTCTAGATATGGCTAAAAGAAGGAGGAGATGAATAGTAGCAACTCTCTTCTTCCTCTCTTCTCTCACCAGCGTCCCCTTTCTTTGTTTCTAGGATAAAATGAGCTGAATGCTCATTAATTGACACTTATATATGTTGGGTTTGGGCCCAACTTGGGACCAGTCCAACTCGTTAGCGTTTTAGGTTCGTTTGGCCCAATTTTAAGCCAAACCTTTAAAATTAGCACCCGGTTTTCAACTTTAATTATTTTTTCCAAAGTTTTTCTACAATTTTTATTACTCTCACGCAATACCGGATAGACTTAAGCCAGTACTGTCGGCTAATTTACTGGTACACATTTTTACGCAATTTTTTCAACTCAAAAAAATCTACTGAGTCCAAATATCATATTTAAATTTTCTAATTAATATTCTAAATTTTTTTGAACCTATTTTAGATAATTAAATTATTTTAATTAAGCAATTAATTAATTGCGGTTCTTATGGAAGACTCTCAATGTTATCTTGCATAATTGTTCTAATTGCTAGAACGACTTGTGGCTACAAAATCGAACCTTTCTCACATGTCAAAGGAAGAGGCAAATATTGTCTGTGTCATCTATTTTGAACTTTTTTAGCAATGAAATGTGAAAAATAAGATGGATTATTGCTGACTCGGGAAGCTCTAACTTGTAGACAACAGAGCTGATCTTATGGAATATTTTGAAGGGCCTAAAAAATTTCAATCCAAGCTTTTAATTCTTTCAAAGTGCTAGTGATTGTTGCCGATAAGGCTGCAACTTAACTAAAACCAAGTTTCCCTCTAATAGCCTAAGGTTGCTAATGCGGGAATATTCGCCTAACTGATAGCTTGTTTTTTACCATGATGCCAAGATATCCTAACTGACATGGGTTCGCCCATGATGATAATTGTGCCTGACTGACACGGTAAGAAACCATATTCGGGGTTCGCCCCGAATAACGTGGGGTTGCGGGTAGACAACTGACGCATGAGCTCATGACCTGCTTAGGACAGACATCCATCATATTGTTTATGCATTTGTATTTGATTGTGTTTTGCTTATTGTATTTTCTCTGTGATTGCACTGGTTGTCTTATTCTGTCTTGCTTGTGTGTTCAATTGGGTCTGATACTATTAGTTTATATATTAAAGTGATTAAGAATTAATGTTGTAAATTAGATTTGTTTTAAGTTCAGAAATTTTAAAGAAAGCAACTGATTGTCTAAAGTAAAATTAAAAAGTATTTTCAAAGGCTTGATAAAACAATAGTTTTATTGAGTAAAGTCAATTATTCGCATTTCGTTCATTACTTTTACGGCATTTACTTTCACTACTGAGAACATGTGAGGACGACGTTCTCACTCCCCTACAGATTTCCCTTTCAGCAACAGGTTCAGGAATCCTTGGCACGGAGCCGCATCTAAATATTAGAGCTTCATATATATATATATATTTTCTATATTTGGTTTAGTCTTAGACTTTCCCCTCACTATTTATTGTCTTTGGTTTTTTATAGGGGTAGGACTTGTAATCGAGAATCTTGAAATAAGTCTATGTAAATATTGCTATGTGAATATATATGTTTTTTGTGATTAAGAGGTTTAAAGTAAAGACCTTTCGTTTTCTTGATCAAAATTCCGATTCGTTTTCGCGAATGTTCAATATTAAATAAAGATAGTATAAAATAAAAAGGGTTAGATGTAAGTAACGCCTAAACATTTAGTATGATCATAAGATGCTAAAAGTTAGGGTGTTACACCTATACTATTACTTGAAGCATCTATTTCCAATGTAAAAGGATGTGAAAAGTTGGGTAACGCCATGATTGGAGCTGCTATGAATTAAAGAGCTAGCTATAGATGCATATTCCTTGATAAAACGTCTATAGTAACCTATCAACTCCAAAAATCCTATTATAGTTGGCCAATCTGCTACAGCTTGAATTTTATCGTTCTCCATGTTGACTCCTTTGCCATTGATGGCATGACCCAAATAATCAATCTCCAATTTACCAAATGAATATTTTGATAATTTTGCAAAAAAAAATTCCTTCTTTAGTATCTCTAGAACCCTCTGAAGATACTGGAGATGTGGGGGTCATGACGGATTTTAAACTAATATATCATCAAAGAAAACTAGCACAAACTTTCTCAAAAAATCCTGAAAAATGTCTTCCATCAAGGCTTGAAATGTTATCGGAGCATTACTGAGTCCAAACTGCATCATAACCACTCGTAGTGGTACCCTTGATGAGTCCAAAATGTCATATTATGTCTATCATCTGAGCTGACCAAAATCTGGTGATACCCTGACTTCAAGTCTAATTTAAAAAAGTATTTTGCCGCCAAACAGTTCATCAATAAACTCATGTACTGTTGGAATAGAAAATAAATCTTTGATTGTAATTGCATTTAAGGCCCTATAGTATGAACAAAACCTTCAAGTACCATCTTTATTTTTTACTAACAATACTGAAGAGTAGGGGTGCACATGGGCCGGGTGAAGTCGGATTTGATGTGAACCCGGCCCTAGACCCGATGAAACCAATACACTTTCGGGCCACAATTATACCGGGTGAAAATCGGGTGAAAATCGGGCCATTAACATTACATTACGTTGATACCTTCTTATAAGTTAGCATGTAAAAATATATAAATTTTCAAGACTCCAACCATTATTTAACATGGTAAAATTCACTTAGAAAAATATAACAAGAATCAACCCTTCTTCAAAATTAAAGCATAACCACAATCAATACTAATATTGTCTAATAATACCAAATATTTAAATCAATACAAATAACACAATATTACGCATTAGTCTAAAGTCTTATGCATTCTAAACATAAAACATTAACTTATAGTCTTATAATGACTAATAACACAAAATATTAAAATTTACAATACTTAAATTCCACATAAGAATAGTTATGATCCATCACTAATAACACAAAATATTAATTGTGTATGATGACCGGGCCACCGGGCCGACTTCGGGTGACCCGAGCTATGGCCCGGACCCGACCCGAAATAATAACCGGGTCTATTTTTGAGACCCTTACCCGATGAAATCACACCAAATTATCCCCTAACGTGTTCGGGACCGGGCCGGGCCTTCGGGCCGGGCCGGGTCTGTGCACCCTTACTGAAGAGGAAAAGGACCCTTACTAGATTGTATAATACCTTTTTGCAATATTTTTCTAATCATCAGTTCTATTTGTTCCTTTTGGTTATGAGGATATCTATAGGGTCTTACATTCACTGGTGTCGCATCCGCAATCAATGGAATACAATGATCATGAGACCTTGGCGGTGGTAAGCTCACAGGTTCCTCAAAAATTTTCTTATAGCTATGAAGTATTAGTTCTAGCTCTGGTTTCATGTCTTGTGGTGAGGTAGAAAAATTCTCTACTTGCTTTTCTATTTGTGTAGGTGTAACATCTGTGTTATGCAACCTACAAATATGATGAAATTGTGCTTCTTGAGGTAAAACGTGATGATCCCCCTGTAATGTAATCAATTTACCATGGTGAAAGAACCAAATCTGCAGAGCTTCATAATTAGTCAAATGTTCTTTGAGGGTCTTTAGCCATGCCCCATCCAACATTAAATCAGCCCCTAAAAATGGAAGATGGTGAACCAGCATGTTCAGCGTGTGTCCCTGAGGCAAAATACTTATATCTTTTACTAGTCCTTTCACGTCCATTAATTATCCATTTTCAATAATTACACAAAATTTTGCTGAAGGTTCAATAGGAAGTTACAGAAATTTTGCAATGCATGACTGCAAGAAATTGTCTAAACTTCCATCATCAATAAGAACTTGCACTTTCATGGCTGGAATGTCATTCATGGCATTGAATGAGAGGAGATGAGCCACATTCAACTATTGCGGTTGAGATTCAAGTGGCTTGTCTTCATGGGTTATGTTTACCTCATCTAAATCAACATTGCACTTGACAAATTCTTCCAAGGATCATGAAACCTCTGTTGGGGCATTTATGATTAAAGAAGAATTTTTCATCACACTAATAACACAAACCTTTGTTACATCTCAATTGCATTTCAGCTGGGGATATTTTTTTTACTGATTAATTGAAGGGTTTGGTGTCGAGAGTGAGTAAAAGTGGTGGTAAAGATGGTTTGGATGGCGGTCTTGGGTTGTTGGAATTGGTGTTGTGGAAGGAACATAAGGTGTTCTAAAAGTGGTGGTGTAGTTTTCTTTATATAATTTGGCTAGTGAGACTGCACGAATGAGAGAGTTTGGACATCGAGCTATCATATCTCTCTTAATATCTGCTTTAAGGCCACTAATAAAACAATCAATCAAGGTCTCAGAAGGGTTAATTTGTGATCTATTTGCTAGAGCAGTAAATTTGAGGTAATAATCCTCTTCTGACCTTTGTTTAGTAAGTTTGAATAGAGTAACTTGAGGACAATCAAACATGGAAGAACTAAAAACTCAATTTCTATTGCTTATTTTAACTCAAACCAAGTTGAATATAATCGGTTTCTTT
Organism: Arachis ipaensis; assembly: GCF_000816755.2. Taxonomy (NCBI): domain Eukaryota; kingdom Viridiplantae; phylum Streptophyta; class Magnoliopsida; order Fabales; family Fabaceae; genus Arachis; species Arachis ipaensis. The sequence goes on along the minus strand of NC_029788.2, from coordinate 45,434,559 downwards.
ACATCATTTAGAACCATGGAACAACTCTTTTGTCTATGTGAATGACAACAACCGCTAATTTGTCCTGTTCAAGTGTATTATAATAATCAAAAAATTGATCTGCATTAAATATCCAACACAAAGCATTGTTATCATCATTGAACCTTCTTGGGCTTATGATGGTGCGGTTCATGATAGAGGCAGTTGGAGAGTTCGAATCATGGCCACGAGCGTCTCGTTGGTCCTTGAAAAAGGATTCAATGAGCATCTTTATCCCATCAAATTATTTTTAAAAATTCTCAACTATGGTCATTGAGAACACACGTTGTTTTTCTGCTAGCTTTATTACAAAGGAGCACTATTCATCAGTTTGTTGTTCCATCAAAGCATATAAATTCTTGATAAATATGACATTAAGCCAACTGACATGATAGAAAAAAAATATATTAATCAATTTAGCATTTCAAGACCAATTTGATTATTGTTTCTATTTAACAATTGATTTTTAAAAAAAAAATACTTTATGCTATTAAATTTTAATATTATATCAGAATAACTATATTATTTTCTTTCGAAATGAATAAATCATATCTTTTGGTAAAAGAAAAGAAAAGAAAATTACAGTTAGAATAACTAAATAGTAGCATATTTGTTAACATGTAAATTGACTACCTGGTTATTGCGTTTTCATTCACAATTTTAGTTAAATGTTCTGTTACTCAAAGTTATCAAACTTAAATTATCATATTCCTATTTTAATAACAATATATTTTTTTTTTGTTTATATTTGCAAAATAATCAAACATTTCATTAACAAGTTCCCAAATAATATGTTTTTGTTTGGAAACTTAATTAAGTTAGAAAATGATTACAGCAAAGAGAAATGGGGAGAATAGAAATTGACATATTCTTCAACGAGTTGATTTTTTGTTTTAAAAATTTTTCATCATAATTTAATCGTTTGTATTATTAACAAAATAAGTATGCAACTCTAAGGAAAAGAATATTTAACTAAAAAGTTGTGAATAATCACATTTTAATAGCATAAATTAATTATTAAATAGAGATAGCAATAAAACTAATTTAAGAAACAGAACCAAATTGATCCGAACATTTTTTATGTCATGTCAATTTATCTACTAACATGCTATACATGACAGTTTAAGTCCCGGATCAACTTTCTGTTAATGAACTTCACTAGTCAATAGACGAAAAGACTAATTTAATTAACATTTTAAAATTAAGAAACTAATTTAATCAGTTTAAAAATTGAAGGGCAAATTTGTTCATCTTTAAAACCTTACAAATCAATTTTGATGGTTACCTCAAAATTTTATGATTGAAGTATCTAAAAATACGGTTTAATTCAATTTTTTTTTCCAGGGTATTGATTCGGAGATTAAGTCTACGAACAGCGAACACTGCCCTCACAACTCACTAGTATTTACTCCTAATTAAATTAATACATGTATGGCTCCCAAAGAATAATACTACTGATAAAAAAAATAATAAGGAATCGTTACAACAATAATCAATTGATCGTATGTATTTGGATTTCTTTATACATACATATATATGCATCGTATTGTATCCACGCTGACTATTTGCTTTTAAATTATCCAAGGCGTCCAAATTTGAATAGCATTTTCTTTTTCTTTTATCAACAAGCAAGAAAAATAAATAAATAAAATAAAGCATGATAGTGGTTCGCAATGGACGAGCTCATGTGCAAGTCTATGTATAAGGAAACTGTGAAAAACGTGGCACAAAAGTTGAATTTTCATATAAGTTCATTACCGAAATGTTTGGTAACCAAAGAAAATTAGCAAAAAATAGTCATAATTTGCCTTATTTAGCATTTATTAATTGTTGCGACAATTAATGAATGTTAAATAAGGCAAGTTCTGGCTATTTTTTTTTGTCTTCCTAGCATTACCCGTTCATTAATGCCCATGAAATATTTGTCTCTATTCTCTAATCTTGTAGAGTTTTTAATTTTCATTATTTAATTATTTTTTAACAGCAAGAGAGGACAAACCACCTCTGGCGGCTGGTGCCAAAGGTGAACCTCATCAGCTCCGCTACCTCCAGATCCCATATTTGCCAACCGATCTGCCACGACATTAGCTTCTCTCGGGATAAGCTCAAAATGAATATCCCAATCCCTTCTTAACTTCAAGTCAAAGATCAGTTGTATCACTTCTTTTTCAAGATGCCAGAGTGGAACTTGCCAACTAGTCACTAGCTCAAAAGCTGATGCGCAATCTGTCTCACAGACAACAAGCTTAAGACCCACCTCCCAAGCCCAAGCCAAACCTCTCCATATACTCCACAACTCCATCTTGATGACACTAGATCCAAAGGAATTTCCTGAGCATTCCATTACCCATTGACTGGAGCTATCGCGAATTACCCATCCAAAACCAGCACAATCATCTCCCAAGTTCACACTCCCATCACAATTTAACTTCCAAGCACCAGGTTCTGGCGGAGACCAAGACAGAGATTTTAATCCCTGGATGCAACACACTCGATTCTGAGTTGTATATTCAAAATCCACCATGCACCTGCGAGCCTTGTATGAAATTGACCCAGCAGATCCAAAAATTCCCTGAAAATTACCCATATTTCTGTCTTGCCAAATTGACCATATTATAGCTGCAAATTTGGAACAACCTTCATTGAGGAGGCCATGCTTGAACCAATCATGCACCTCGTGAGAGCCAAAGAAACACACATCAGAAAAACCTAGAGAAACCCAAACTGATCGCACCACTTCACAATCCCGAAAACAATGAAGAATTGTCTCCGGAAGTTGATTGCAACGTGTACATAAGGATGAGGAGGAGAGATGTCGCCGAAAACGCAGATATTGAGTTGGTACAGCATCATGCAGGCAAAGCCACACTAGGAGCCTCAACTTTTCAGGGACCCGCGCCTTCCAAAGCCAAAGCCAATTGATATTTCTATCCCAATTCAACTTATTCTGAATTAACCATAAATATCCTTGTTTAGCAGAGTAAAGAGTGTGCTCCCAACTCCAACCCAAATCACGACTAGAAGCCAAAATATGTACTAAACTAAGAATGTCTTCCCTTAAGTCCATAGGAATAAAAGAGTAAATCCTCTCTAAATGCCAAACTCCATCACGGTAAACATCTTCAATGGTCAAAGCAGCCTCACAAATATCAAGAAATTCAATCCTCGCTCCTACTGGCCCAGAGTGCAACCAAGAGTCAAACCAGAAATTCTTAGAAAGAGCTCCCACTTTCCAAACAAACCCTTCCTTTAATACGGAAGCTGTGTGCACAATAGACTTCCATATATACGATGAAGAACCCATTGCTTTAACTGCAAATAGGTTTCTATTCTGGAGGTATTTTTGAAGCATAATCTTGACCTACAGTTTCTCTTGATTCATCAAAATTTGCCAAACTAGCTTTCCTAATAAAGAAAAATTGACCAACCGCGACTCCCGCAAAGCAAGACCTCCAAACTTTTTCGGAGTCGTCAAAACTCTCCAAGATGCTAAATGAAGACCACGGTGATTATGACTACCACACCAAATGCAACTTCTAGTAAACTTATCAATGTTAGAGCACACACCTGATGAAAAAAGGCTTACTTACATCCTATAAATAGGTATAGAAGATAAAACTGATTTAGCAAGGCAAATCCGACCAGCTTTATTAAGGAAGCGAACTTTCCAAGATGCTAGCCTATTAGTAAGCTTATCAACCACATCATTAAAATCAGCTTTAGTAACTCTGCCATGCTTGAGGGGGACACTAAGGTATTTTCCCAGAGAATTAGCAAATCGGATAGAAGAAATACCAGTGAAGAGATCCTTGCGTTGTCTAGAAACATTCATAGAACAGATAGCACGAGATTTGTCAAAATTCACCTTCATACTAGATGCTCTGCAAAAGGTGGCCATAGTGTCCAAAACATGAAGCACTTGAGATTTCTTCGCTTTGCAAAAAAGGATAAGGTCATCTGCAAAAAGGAGATGGGAGATTACAGGACCTCCCCTAGACACAGTCACTGGTTTCTATCTACCAACCTCCACTTGCCTAGCAATGAGGCAACTCAACCTCTCCATACAAATAACAAATAAATAAGGAGACATCGGGTCTCCTTGCCTCAAACCTCTCTTTAGCTGAAAACCATCTAACCAGTTACCATTTCACATTAGAAAAAGGGAGAAAGACTTTACACATTTCATAATAAGAGAAACAATAGTACAAAATTTTGTTAATATAATATTACATAATTAAATATATTTATAAAACTATTTTACACTAAAAATATACTAAAATCAAATTCAACCTTTTATTCGATTAGATAAATCAATTTCTATGCTAGATTATCACATTAGAGAGTAATGAAGCTTGCTTACATGGAAAGACTTAGGTGAAAAATTTTACAAATTTTAGACACCTTTATAATTTTTTTTCAAATAACTATAAAGATTGACTTGAGTAAATTTATCAATTTCTAACGAAGAATCTGGCGTAATGACAAAATTGTTTAATTGAATAAAAGGTTGGAATCTGATTCAATAATTTAAATTGGTTAAAATTTAGGTATTTGACTAAAAATGTTAGAGACTAAGGGGTATTGCCCCAAATTATATTCTAGATGGAGCATGTGCAAAAAAGTGAAGAAATATTATCATTCAAAGAACGCCAACGGCCAATGTATAAGGCAACCTCGTAACCAAAATACTTTAATAGTTTAATTAACTTATATTATAGTATCAACTATCCACTTTTCATTCTTTAGAATTGTGGGGAGAATGGAGACTGCAGAGCAAAATAAGATCAAAAGTCCGAATTGGATGCAATGCGGTCAATAGCCGCAATGATGTAATGAAATATAAGTCAGAATTAAACACACATTTAAAATTAGTACTCATGCTCTAAGTACAAGTCATTTTGCTATACTTACAAGTCATTTTGGCTTACAAGTTTTATAAATTGGACCAGGTCTAATAAAAACTACATTCATTCACTGGAGCGTGATAACACACGCGTCACTCAACCATTTCCAAAGCGCGCTCTCACTTACCATTATAGAAGACGCTTCTTCTTCACGTGCCTCCTTCTCTTCCTCCTCCTCCTTCTTCTCCTTCTTCTTTGCGTTTCTCCTCCTTTTTTCTTCGCGTGTTTCATCTTCATCGTTGTTTTTTATTTCTGTTGTTGCTGCTGCATTTTTTCCTCCTTCTCTTTCTATTGATTTTGCAACATTATATATATATATATATATATATATATATATATATATATATATATATATATATATATTGTTTAATTTTTTCTCCCAAAAAGAATTATAAGAAAACGAAATAAAAAGATGAAGAAGAAGCAGGAAAAGATGAGGAGGAGGAAGAGGAAGAGTTTTAAATTATCAGAATTTATCAGAATAAAATACACCCAAAAATTCTTATAATACACCCAAATATCTTCGTGTTACATCCAAATTTGCTGCAAATACAGAAAATATTTTCTCTAGTACTGCATTTTTTTTCTTTTTCTTTTTTTCCTTATTTCTTTCTTTCTTTTAGTTAAATGAATGTAAGTTCATTCTTTTCCAAGTAATTTTGCAGCATTATGTGTTTCTTCTTCTTTTTTATTTGATTTTTTTGTTTTTATTCTTGTTAAGAGAGTAAAATAAGAAGAAACTTGAAAATGTAAAATAAAAAGGAAAAGATGAATAAGAAAAAAAGAAGAAGACGGTGATGATGATAAAAAAAAAAGCAGCAGAAGATGAGAAGGAGGAAGAGAGAGAATTTTGAATTATGCAAAACTTATTAGAATAAAAATACACCTAAATATATTCGTGTTACACCCAAATATCTTCGTGCTACACCCAAATTTGCTGCAAAAAAATGTTTCTTCTAGTGTTATATTTTTTCTTGTGAATTGAACCACACCTTAGCCACTTGATTGGATTCAAAACAATAATCAATTTTGTTATGGTTCAATTGACAATCTGAACCTAATTTATTATCTTCAACAACGAGATAACTGATGATGGAGGAGAAAGAGAAAAAGAAAAGAGAAGAAATTCCAATGAAAAAGGAAGGAGGAAGAGGTGTTGTTGATGACGACGATAACGAGAGAGAAAAATTACGAAGAAGAAGAAGAGGCACAAAGAAGAAAAAGAAGAAGAAGAGCATAAATATAAATAACTTGTATGACTTGTACGAAAAAACGCTTGTAGGTGAAGAATAAATTAACTTTTAGTTAGCTTGTCAGTAAAATATAAATCTCTTCATTTTTTTCCTAAATTATTTAATAAAGTATAATCTCTTATTACACTTTTCAAAATAAAACCAAAAAATATATATAAAAATATTAAATAATAAAAGATTACAGTTTATTAAATAATTAAAAAAAATTGAGAGATCTGAGATCCACTCATGTAATAATGATGAAATATGGTTATAAGTTAGGACAGGTTGCATTTAAGATTTCTTACCATCAATAACCATTTATTATTTGGAAGACTTTGCTACTCTTAAACGTAATATACTATCTCAACTAAATCAAAACGAGATAGGAATCTAATTGCAGATTATGACACAACAAAATAAAATAAGGCAGCATGTATAAGAAGAGGAAAGTAAATACTCTTAAGAGATATCATGTCATTATAGACATTAATCAAATTATTCATATATAATTATTGTAGCATTCACATTTTGTATTGGTATACCAATTCAAGAAAAGAAAATAAAAAAGAAATTGCAAAACAAAGCTAAGAGTGTCCAAAGTCACCAATGCTTCCTTTGCCCTAACCACCGTTTGTGTGTTAGGAAACGAATGTGAAACAACAACAATATTAATATATTATACAACCTAGCTTTCAAGATGACCACTGCTCTGGTAAGGTGAGGAAGTATGTCGTCATGGCCTTCCGGAACCTCTTCTTGTATTGTTTCGGTGAGACTATGGTCGGGGCAGCGTTCTTCGGACCGCCAAGGATTCCGGAAGCCTTAACCCATGTCTCTAAATGCTTGTCCCAAGTGTACTGTCTCATGAAGTCAATGATCCCGAGAACCAGCTCCTTGCGCTCGTCGTCCACCCCGACCAGCAACGAATAGTCCATAACATCAACAGACTGATGATCAACAAGATTGGGAGGAACTAGTGTTACAAAAAGAGTCATAATTGCTACAACTAAATAAAATAAAGATGGACTTGGCTTGAAATAAATTAGTTGAAGGCCAATAAAGATAGATTCATAAAAAGTAGTGTAGCTATTAACCCTTAAAAATACAATCATGCTGGATATACACTAAAAATCAGCTACCAAAATCAACCATCAGTGTAAAATACATATTGAAATACAAAATTCACATTGAAAATAAGTTAAACTACAAATTTATTTATACACAAATCCATGGTGGCTGATTTTTATGTGTACGTAACATTATTTGTCAAAAAAAATTCTAGTTGTAGCCTTTAACCATTAGGAGGTGATTTGGAAGATTAAAAAAGCTTACTGCTAAAAAGGATGTGTCATTCCATACGGCTCTCTCGAGTCTTCGCTTAGCCCTACTACCAAGAAATATGGGTTTCGTCCTCAATGCTTCTAACAGGTTCATGTCCAGCATCACTTTGTTAGTGCCTGTTGTATCTGGATTGTACCTAGATCTTTCTGACCCTTTCAGATCATATACCCTGGATATCTTTCTGTTGTAAAAGAGATTCTCCATTATCATTACATCTATCCTGGTTTCTTTCCCACCTTTAGGGTATTTGATAGTGACCTGAAAAGCCAACCAAGATAAAACTATAAGCATAAAAGTTTCCAGTTACAAACAACTCTGAAGCTCGCACATGAAAACCAAAGAATGGGCTGAGCTCTCACCTGATATAAACCAAGAATTTTGGCAAGGCAAGTCGGCCCTCCCGGGTTCAAGGAATCCATAAGGTATTTGAAGTATTGCGGAGCGAATTCCTCAAAAGAATCCAATTCCGTCTTCGTGACTTGTTTAATAATGAACCTTTCGTCCAACGACTTGGCGAAGTATACATTACTTTTCCCTCCTTGTGCTCTCCATCTCTGGCAACGGCTCAAAGATCTCACGAAATCAACTTCATTGGAGCAGCACTTTTTCCTAAGTGCTTCGAACTGCTTCGCGAAATAGCAAGTGACAGAAAAATTCACTCTACCTCCAGCACCCAAAGAGTCATCACCAAAAGAAATCTGAAAGTGTAAAGATTTCTTGGGGTCCCGGATAAGAGAACCAAGGGAAGATGTAGCATCTTCGGACATATAACTAGCATAATTGATATAATCCAAGTCCAGAGAACCCCATGCATTAAAGCTAGATGTAGCCAAATCTTCTCTGCTTTTCTCGCGAGCAGCAGTCAAGCTAGCATCTTGCAGGTCCGACTTCCCAGAAACCCAATCTTCATGTTCCTTAGAGCTAAGAGCATAGGATATTATGCTAGAGTATTCATTGTCATAAACAGCAATAACTCTGTCACCATTATGTGTTTGGGGAAGCAGCAACCGAGCACCTTCGGCTATGTGAGAACACGAGGAGATGAATGATGGTGTGGCGCTCAGTATCAAATTTAGTCTCTGTGCCTCCCACGGCAACATTTGAAAGTAACTTTGAAAAACATTAGAGACAGGGTCCCTAACCATATTCTTGTATTCTCCGGAAGCATGAAAAGATCTGAGTGTTGATAAATGTAATGAGGAGGGCAAGACTTTCTTGATTCTTTCCTGGACTCTTAATGCTGAATCAAAAGAATGAACTCTGATTGGTTGCATCAACCTTCTAAAAGGAGGGTTATCATTTGGAAAAGAATGCCGAACGGATCCTGCTGGTAAAACACTGGATTGTGCTGTATGAAGTGGTTCAACTTTTGTATAAGGTTGCTCGGTTCCTGTCCCAGTCCACGCAAAATCTATTTTCTCAGAAAGATTGGATTCCCTGTGCGGAAAGCACTCGGATAATGCTCTGTTGACAACAACTTCACCATCCGAGTGTGCCTCTTCATCAAGATGGCATGTTAATGCTTCAGAAGTACAAGGTCCAAGTGAGTCATCAGGTTCTCCAACCATATGAACTTCATCGGGCTCATGCAATTTTAAAGGCCGATGATTATCTTGCTGAGATACATTATCCACATTCCGATCCTTGTGAAAAGAATCAATGCTTGGTTCTTTAACCTCTGGGCATGATTCATTTTCCTGTTTACCCTTGAAACGACGACTTCTTTTGATAAGAGAGTCCAACGAGTATAATCGGTGATCCCAGACATATGAACCAATTAGAAGTGAACGTCTCAAGCGATTTAGTTCTAGAATATCTACAGCCATCTTCCCCGGTAGCGGAGTCTCTAAAGTTGATAGTAGCACATTCTATATTATAAGAACAGAAGAGGAAGTTAGAGAAAAAGTACATGCATCAATAAAATGTATTAACAAAGAGATTTGGCACCAGATATCAATTAATTTGCTCACATGATAATCTTTTCTATCTCTTTGAAGCATATCTTTCAGCTCCAGTATGTGGTGATGAATTTCGCACGTATCTGACAGCTCATTTCCCATGCCATGAGAGCTAACACTTCTTTCAAGCCGATCAAGTGCATCCGATATCTCCACATACAATGTTTCCACTTTCCGAAAAAGCTGTACAGAAGGACGAAAAAAGAAAGGTTAAATTTTCATATCAAAGGGTAGATCAACTATATTTCAGCACCACTTTTAAAGTAGTACTGCAAATATTAGTAGTAAGCTTTTCGAATATCACCTCTCCTGCCTCCTTTCTAGTCCAGTCCTCTTGATTGTGGCCGAATTCTAACACAGATGGGGGCAGATGGACAGATAGAATATCAATAGGGGAATACCGGAAGAAAGCAACCATACTCCCATACCTGTTAAATTTGGTTGTTCATCAACTTTCTAGTATTAATAACCAAAATAAGTGACATACATAAAAAGAATTGTCAATTAGAGATTCTTGTATGGATGACTTACCCGTAAAAACGGAGGCAGTCCCTCTGCAAAGAATGTCCACAGGTTGCAACCCGATTAGCAGTTGCATGGTTTGAAAAGCTAAGTTCCAGAAACTTTCCAAAAGACAACCCCCAAGCAGCATCCGACATAACAACTCTGAGAGTTGCTGGTGGAACTCCATCTATGAGAGGACACCTGAGACATCGGTGCCACATCCAAATCTTACCATCTTTTTCCCCTGGTAATTTCACCGAGGGAAGGCGCCTCACATTGATTGTAAGATTTCCCTGTTGGTGTGTAAAACAAAGGACGTGTGCATCAGCTGGCTCTTTACAAAACTGGCAGCAAGATGTCTGAAAAAGAAATGCAATTTACTTATTATTTCATTCATAAATAACATGGAACAATTGAAAGTAGCAGGAAAAACAAGCATGACTAACCAGATCAAAGAGATCATCACGAAGATACCTCCCAAGTGGCTTATCAAAAGAGCCGTAGAATTTTATGCGCAGCAACCTATTGCGTTCACATACTGTCCCTTTTGATACACAATGACTGGAGAAGTACACCAATATGCTCTGATTACTCTCTGTGGCAGAAAAGTATTCACCTGAGAACTCGTCCTCATTAACCTTGTCTCTTGTCATGTCAACAACTTCACCATGCTCCCTCTCCTCTTGAACCATGGTTTCTTGCAATTCTTCTTGCGAAAGGTCCCTTGTGCTGAACAAAGTGTCCCCCTCCAATTCATTACAATTATTCAAATAGTCTGGTCGCGCAGTCAGATTAGAAGTTAAATTACTACAGCATGAATCTGAGAGTACATTCTCAGTACTACTATAATCCACCATGGTGCTTGTGTATGAATGAAAATTATGGTCATCAAGATGCTTTGATGGTGAGTCCAAACTTCCAAGCTTTTTAGAATCAAGATCAGCATCAGCCTCCGAGTGGCACATGGTTGAAGGGAGTGAGTTAGAAATATCAGCATCAATTGCTGCAATCTCAGGCATGTCCATTGAGTGCTTTACTATCATTTTGGGAAGGGTAGCACCTTCATCAGCAAGGAATGAGGTCTCAAGAGATAAATGATAAGCTGCAAAAACTGCAAATTGCACAGCATGTTTAATTTTCTTTAGATTTGCACGGTTCGTTCCCTTCAGTAAAACCTACAAGAACCAAAATCAAAATTAGATTGCATTGCACACAACCATGCCATCCTGTGATTTTACAAAACAAGGAGACAAAAAAAATGGAACTTACAGTACATCCCAATCGCCGAGGACAACCTTCAAAAAACATCAATGTTTTGGATGGCTTCTTTTGAAAATTAGTAGCAGCCTCATGATCTTCAACCATTTTGTCTAAGCGGAACAGATCACAGTGGCCCACTCGTGCTTTGGATAAACTATCCACTGATGGCGTGATATGAGCACCAGTGCAGCGAGCTATTCGCTCGAGCAAAGGCCTTTTAACATTCAACACCAGGGAGATTTCCTTTGCTAGCAAATATTGCTGAGCACATGAAGCTACACTTCTTTCTACCAGCAAAACATTTGGTCGAAGAGCTTCAATTTTTGAAATTATCATCTTGAGATGATCATTTTCCTGCCCACAATCACAAAATTCATAAGTTCTTTCAAGGGAGAAAATTTTAACAGGGAGAAAAATAATCCATACAGAAATAAAGAACGCACCTGCTGCAACAATGTATCAAAAGAAGCAAGTTGATTCGGAACCTTCTGATACTCCAGTGCTCCTGCTAAAAGGAGTAGCCTAGGCTTTTTGTATTGAGAGGTCATGCGCTTATGCTTAATATTTTTTGTACAAACAACTCCTTTTATAAGGGTGCTGCAAAATAGAAGTCAACAATTTAGTGGTTAATCGCAAAAGATGTGCTTATCCACATCTTATATAGGCAAAATTAGAACACATTACCTCTCACTCGGGCTTCCAGATGCTACACATTTGACCTTTACATAATCGCCAGGATCCATACTGCCGCCTCGGCTAGTATCTGGTTTGACAAAGTTAGCAGCCTTCCACGCAATCGTTGCCACTATGTCAAGCCAGTCCTCAGGATCATTTTCCTTACCAAGTTTAATTCCCTCTCCTTGTAAAAGCTGCGAAACAAGAGCTCTAAAATGCCCCTGTATGACAGCTTTTAAAGGTTCTTTATTTCCCTCATTTTGCTTCTCCTTTGTGGGAAATATGTTAGATAAACTGCTACTGGATGAGAAGATGGCACCAGAGTCACCAATATCATCATCCTCATCGTCGTATGCGAAAAAATTGCTTTCGGCATCGTCATTTTCATCTTCAGGTGCTGGCGGGAACCAGATAAGACCGTTGTTTTCAAAATCCAATGGCCTCTGTGAATTCTCATTCTGATTCCGGAAAATTGACAAGTCATCAGAAAAATAAGCAGTATTATATGCATAATCAGTCCCTTGTTCAGGCTTTCTTAATACAGCCGTGCTTTGTTGACCAAAGGGACCATCATGTTGCGAGCCAGGGATTTTCTCTTGCCCCTTCTGTACAAGGAGCCCAACCCGACTAGAAGTAAAATCATTCCTAGAAGGGCTATCTGAAGGACTTGACCCCACAGAATTATAGTTGTAAGTGTCATGTCTAGCACTAAAGCTACTTGAATCTATATCTGAATAATTGTCACAATATGTACGTGATCGCCTATGAAAGTGCTTGGCAGAATCCTCAATCTCTTCTTCATCACTCCTACATTTATATACAAACATGTCAATAATTGTGGAATCAAGTTTTGTCAAAGGGGTTTTCTAGTTGCATCAAAAGATCATTACATCACTTATGCAAGGATCAATGATGAGAGCTTGTAGAAGGTTTAAAATAACTTATAGATGATTAATTTTCTAACAATCCGAGGCAGAACTCAATAATTCAAAGGTAATGAGCTTTTATGTGAGCAAACTTTTTCTTATGACAAGTTGCAAGAATTTTAATGAAATTCCAAAAATACAGATAAAACCAAGTAACTTCCTCAACCAAATATTGAACTAAAACCAGATCCATGAAACTTACATAAAGTTTTTGCATAAGGATGTGGGCAGCGAAAATGTGATGTGCTTTATGATATAAAAATGATGTCATAATTATTTTATCCTTGTTAATATATGATGCACCTAATATATAACTTTAGCTGTTGTGACATAGATGGATCTTATGGATTTTTTTTCAGTTAAATTGTTAGTTATCAAGTTTTATTATAAAAAAAAAAAATCGATTAATTTAATTTAATATGGTCAAAGTTCTATATAAGGAGCAATAATCTTTTAATAAATCCATTTTCTATTTCCGAAATACCTATTATTCTGATCAAATTCTTTTTTTTTTTCCAACATACTCAGGCACATGAAACCAAAACCAATATAAAACCAAATTTATACACATGCTATCTTTTGGCATCTACAAGCAGAACATCACATCATCAACTAATCTACAATCCGAAGCAGCACTCAACACTTCAAATAGTAATGAGCTTTTATGTGAGCAAACATTTTCTTATGACAAATTGCAAGAATTATAATGAAATTGCGAAAATACATAAAACCATGTAACTTCCACTTCCTCAAACAAATATTGAATTATGAGTATGAGTACCTGATGGTAGATTGATGAATTGATACCGAAGATGCTAGAGTACCAGACGAGCTCATCCTCCTTGTCATGGATTGAGGATAATAACCACAGTCATGGTCATGGAGATATCTTTCAAAGTGATTTCCCTGATTCAACTCAGTATTGATTGGAGAACTAATTCTCTCACTCTCAACACTAAAACATGGCGAAGGTGGCTCAGGACTCTGCCTTGGACTCTCTTGTGGAGAAGCTGAAGGATGCACTTTCTCACTATACTTCAACACCCTATTACTGTTATTATTATTAGCACCTGAACAGAACTTGCAAGACCTTATGGTGGTTTCCCCGAATCCATTGTTGCCAGATTCAGCATTCGGAACAAGATCATAACCCCGGACGCATTTGGCACACAACCACCGGCCACAACTCTTGCAATTGTACTTCTGCTGTGCAATTTCAGTGAGGTTTCTATTGCACTCGCAACACATTTTGCAGCCACTGTTGAGCATATCAAATTTCTCAGACAAACAAGACAAATCACTTCCTCCCCAAGAAACCCAATTCCTAAGCTTTTCTATTAGATCTAGTAGAGAACTGTCAGGTATTCCCATATAAAGATGCAATGACCCACATAGAACAAAGCCAATGCCTCCACAACCAACCCAAAAAAAAAAAAAAAAACCTCCTCCTATAAGGATTAATTCTTTCTCTTTCTCACAAAACCAAAATTAACAATAAAAAAAATTCCTATCCTTCGGCACCAGAACACTGATCACTAGAATTTGTCCAAAAAATGAAGAAATTTAAGTGAAGAGTATTGGTAACAAGAAAAGAAAAAAAAGACCCACGTAAAATTTGGGGGTTGATTGGGATTGTTTTTATGTTTAATTCTAATCAAATTAAAAATGGTTTCTTTTTTGTTTGATTTATCTTTTTTTTTTCTTTCTTTATTTTCCTTTTTTGGTGATTGCAAATCCTCCTGGGAATCAAATAATATCAAAGGAGGAATCGACAACTATAGCAAACGCAAATCTAGGACTCACCAATCTAACACACTATTTACACCCAAAATCCTACCAACAACATACCAAGACAGAACTT
>NC_029788.2:45418240-45419528 GCF_000816755.2 Arachis ipaensis | reverse complement strand
CACAAACCCACTGAGAAAAAGAACGAAACTTTGAAATGCAAACCTCACCCCAGAAAACTTAACCGATCCCTGAATCATCAACAATGCACTGTGTAGAAACCGGTTCAAGCATTAGCACCCAGAAGCCAAAATAACAAAATTAGGAAGACCCTTATCAGAAAACCTCTTTATCTTTATGCTCTGAACAAAAAGGTGATGCCTTTGAGAACCCTTCAAATCAGATTAGTAACAATAAGAAGAAGGAGAAGAAGAAGAAAAATAGAAAAACAGAAAGAAGGAAGAAACTTTAAATGATAGGAAGAATTAGAATGAAAAGGAGAAAGAGAAGAAGTACGGAGAAGGTTCCCTTTCTACCGGAGTTGCAGGCTCGCATCTCAAACAACAACACTTCCTTGTTACCCATCTTTTCTTTCTTCCACCCCTCTCTCTCTCTCTCTCTCCTTTCTTTTTTTTTCCCTTTCTCTTTCTTCTTCTTTTCTTTTTCTTTTCTTTTCCTTTTCTTCTCTCAGTCCTCGCCACCTTATTATTATTATTTTATTTATTCATTTTTCTTGTAAGGAAAACTCAATATATTCGTTACTTTCTCACATCTCTCTCCTCTCAATCTTATTACCAAAAATACAATTATAATAATTGATAATTAATGATTCCTTGTCAGATGTTATTAAGTCTAATTGAGTTCTATAATGGTATCTCCTTTCCTATTGGCTGCAGCCTCGATCATCATGCTTAGTGCATAGTGTGGGTTTGGACTAACTTTTATAAACAGAAATTTATATAAATTTTGATTAAAAATGAATTAGTATTAAAATAGTTTATATTTGATCATTTTTATTTAAAATAGAATATAATAAATTAAATATTGTTTGAATTATATTATTTAAATTAATATGTTTTAGGAACATATATTTTAAAAGTATTATAAAAATAATATTGATCAAAAAAATTTTGAAAATTAATTTAAAAAGTTTAAAATATGTTCTTAAAATGTAATTAATTAAATTCTACTTTTATATATGTATGATTATTTTAACAGGAGGTTGCTCGTTTATACCCGTCTGCAAGAATTGTATTCCTGTTCATTGGTCAGCATCAGTATGTAGACCACGGGCAGGACACTTTCTAAGCACTTTTAAAATTGATAGTGAAGTACACAGTATATAAAATTCAAATAACAAGTACGTGTGCCATGGTAATAAAATAACATATGAAAAGAACTTCAAATTAAAATAGTAGCTGTAATTTCATAATGCTTTTTATATTTATGATTAGTAATTTTATAATGCTT
>NC_029788.2:45416219-45418175 GCF_000816755.2 Arachis ipaensis | reverse complement strand
AACCTTCTTATTCTTATGTTAGAATTAATTTGAATAAGTTCAATCTAGTATGAGATAATTTATCTTTAAATTATCTTTTTTATTATCATAGCAAAATAAACTATTATAGAGAATTATTTTTGTTAAAATTTATCAAAAACTATTTTATATTCTACTATCATATTCAATGTTATAATCAAAATAATATGACCAACGTTATAACTTGTTGAAATTCACAAACATATTTTATCTATTTTTGAGTTGAAGAAGTTGAATTTATACCTAAAAACTGTTTCATACTTTTTTAGTTTAAGCATCAACCAAAACGGCTAAAGATAAGATGAATGTACAATATCTTGTTTTAACTCCTGTAAAATTATAGAAAATATTTGTGTCTAAAGTCTTGAATTATCCATATATAAGATAATAAGTATTGATATAGGACTTTGTCACAAAAAAAAATCTTTTATTACAATTGAAATAGAAGTGATATTAATTATTCAAAAATCAAAATCATTTTGCCCATCTAGTACTATCACTTTTTCTCCAAAAGCCAACGTTTTATTATGTGTAAAACAAAATCAAGATATCACTTAAACATTTATAAGTGCTTTATAACTGTACTTACTAACCAATGAGTCTTTTTTTAAATTATGAGTTTGATTCTCACTAACAATATTACTTAAGCTAATCGAGTTATATTTTAAATATAGAATCCTCAATTACATATGGTAATATTTTAAATGTTAGGTGTCCTTAATCTTCTGTTACGAAGGAATAAAGATGTAATGTCATTTGAATTAAAATTTTGTGTATTTCACTTTCTGAGTGAATTTCAACCGAAATTAAGCTAAAAAAAATATTGTTGTCATAACCCATAAGCATAAACAAAGTCAAAACCCCCAATCATAATAACTTTATCAAATGTATGTTATGTGTCATAAAAATCAATGTGGTTGTCGTTAGTTGTTTTTCCTTGTCCTTCTCAAGGTTTAGTTCTCTTAGGTAGTATTTATTTTCAGATACTGAGACTGAGACTGAGAGACTGAAATTTAATATTGTGTTGGGTGATTAGAGATTAGAACTAAAATTTCGGTATGGGAAACAAATTTCTAGTCCCTTCAATACCTCTAGAAAATGAAAACAAAACAGACTGAAATTTTTGGGAATGGTGACTGAAACTTTAATAACATTTCTTTTCAAAAATACTATCATTTAATTTTTCAAATTTCGAATCTAGCCCTTAATCTTCATATTTATCTTAAATCAAACATGATACTTAGATATAACTTAGTTCAATACATTTTATACCAAATATAATAAAGAGGCTTAATTTAAATTTAGTCTCTGTCTTTCTGTCTTTGTCTTCTAGTCTCTATTTTTCAGTTTTAGTCTCCATTCTAAACACAGTATTATAGTTATTTTTTAACTGACAAATAACTATCTTCTTCATCAGTTGCTAAAGATATAAGAAAATAGTCTTTTAAGATTTTGTCACAAAATTATAAAATTTCATCTAAATTAAATAAGTACAACTGCTTAATCTCATTATCTCAAATAATTAATCTACATATTACATAATAATGTTAAAATTTAATCAACTTAAAATAATCAATGATTAAACATTTTATACTATAGTTAATAAAACTTATCCTTCATATTTAGTATTATTTTTCATTGATATAAAATATCACTGGGACCATATACCAATAGTTATTCTCTACATCTTTGGTCTTGAAATATTGTTAGAAGGTAGTTGAATGACAAATAACCTTCTGATATATAATACTGAAGTCTATGTCTTTGTTTCTTTAATGATATCATTAAATTTCTTATCCTCTTGTATCAATCTAAGAGTGAAATATGCATCTATATAAATAACATGGAACATTACTCTTATTATCTTTATATCTCAAAAATTCATACATTTTCTTTGAGTATTTAAGAGAAGACGCTGGTAATAATATTTAATATTAA
>NC_029788.2:45329290-45415717 GCF_000816755.2 Arachis ipaensis | reverse complement strand
TATAAAAATTCATAAAATATAGACAATTTACGAAAAATACACAACGTACCACATCTTAAGTACTGAGATTCAAAAGTTTTTATGAGCATATCTCGATAATTGAACAACCAAGATATGATACGTGACAACTTTAACATATTCCGGATGCACCCAGGATACGATATAGTTCGAGAAAAGGGTACTCAATACCTAAGATACACATATAGAGTGTAAGAATCGGAACTAAATCAGTCTCTTAGATAAAATAAAAACAATCAATTAATTGACCGAAATAGGTTTGAAAATTTAGAAATGTTAATTAGGAAATTTAAAGGAGAAATTTGAATTCAGTAAATTTTTCTGAATGAGAAAATGTAATTTTTTGCAGAAAATTGCGTAAAAATGTTTACCAATAAAATAGCCGATAGTAGCAGCTTAAGTATGTCCGGTACTCTCTAATAAAAATTATAGAAAAACTTAGGAAAATATTTAGAGTTGAAGACCGTACACTAATTCTAAAGATTTCGGCCCGAAGTTGGACCAAACGAACAAAAAAACTAAGCGATTGGACCGGACCCAAATTGGACTCAAACCTAACATATATAAACACAACTAATGAGAATTTAAGCTCATTTTCACCCTAATTTGGAGTGAAGGGCATTGAATAGAGAAGAGAGGAGAAGAGGGTTAAACACTATTCATCTTCTTCTTCAATCACTCGTATATTGAGCTACGGTGCTCCGATTTATGTGTTGTTTGTGGCCACGCGAAACTCTCGTTGAGCTCTTCAATTCTATCTAAATAAAGTAGTAAGAATCTGGTAGCACGAATCCTCACACCTTTGTACTGTTGTACTAGCAAGTGCACTGGGTCGTCCAAGTAATACCTGAGCGAGTCAGGGTCGATCCCACGAAGATTGTGGTTTGAAGCAAGCTATGGTTATCTTGTTGGTCTTAGTCAGGTAGATCAGAAGGTCATTGGGTAAAACTTTGTATAAGGACTTGTTATATCAAATATTTGGATGTTAAGTAGGAATAAGAATAGGAATAGAGTTGAGAGTTGGAGTTGTTTTGTCTTTCTGAATTAACTCTGGTACTGCTGCTCTTCTTGCTTGTGAATGATTTCTTCAATGGCAGGCTGTATGTGATTGACACTGGTTTGAGCAGCTGCCAATATTCCTCCGGATCTGAACCCCAGGTTTAGTGCGGATCCATGTCTACTTGAGGGTGAAGCGCATACAGTCCATTCTCCTTTATGATCCTACTCAAAACGCCACAGACAAGGTTAGATCTTTCGGATCAGAGAATGCTGCATCTATGTATTCTAGCCTCTACCACAGAGACCCTAATCTTCCCAGAAATCAGCTGAACTGATGTCTCGAGAAGTCCCCAACGAAATCGTGGATTAGCCGTCTGAGAGATGTATGTTCAAGCTGTTGGTCATCCTTGTCCGGTGAAAGACACATTCTGACCTAAGTAGACGCTAGTGTTTGTCAGGCACGTTCGTCTTAATATGATGAATAGAGCTAATTAGTTAGATCATCCTATTCACCACGATGAAGTATGAATATACATCTTAGAATTAATCAAACACGGATCGAAGAGAAACAGTAGTACTTTTATTAATTCATAGGACTGAGCAGGGCTCCTTCCTTCAACCTAGGAGGTTTAGAAACTCATACTGAAGTAAAAATACAAAGCAAAAATGAAAATAGGACTGAATGGTGATAAAAGTCTCTGTGATTATATAAAATACACTTTAAATACTAAACAGATGACTAGTAAGGATAAAATAGTCTATTTAATGCTAAAATTCACTTCTGGGGCCCACTTGGTGAGTGTTTAGGCTGAGCTTTGATGAGATCCATGTGCTATGAGGTCTCTGGGTGTGGAACGCCAGCTAGGGGGTGTAAGAACCGGGTTTTTCACAAATAAAATAATTTAAATGCCCAAATTAAGTTCCAGAAAGTTAGAATGAGAATTTGGGGATTTAAATATGATTTTTGGACTCAGTAGGTCTTTCTGAGTCAGAAAATGTGTTTTCTGCGAAAAAATGTGAAAAACCGCAAACCAGCAGTTGAACCGGTCAAACTGGTTTAAGTCTGTCCGGTTCTGTGCGAGAAAAAGTGAGAACAGTCAAAAACCTTAGAAAAATATTAGGA
The DNA here is from genome assembly GCF_000816755.2 of Arachis ipaensis. NCBI lineage: Eukaryota > Viridiplantae > Streptophyta > Magnoliopsida > Fabales > Fabaceae > Arachis > Arachis ipaensis. The sequence goes on along the minus strand of NC_029788.2, from coordinate 45,413,577 downwards.
ATGAAAAACTGGGCACTAGTGTTAAAGGTTTGACCCAAAGTTGGGCCGAACGGGCTAAAAACGCTAACAGGTTGGACTGGACAGAGAGAGAGAGGGCCGCGGATTTAGAGAAGAGAGGAGAAAGGGGTGGTGTTACTATTCACCTCCACCTTCCGAGAGCCATAACTTAAGCTACGGACCTCCGATTGACGAGCCGTTTGCGGCCACGCGAAAATCTTGCCAAGCTCTACGTTTTTATCTAAGCAAACCTGGTAAGAACTCGAAGCTCAACTCCCAGTTTTCTGCCCTAAGTTTCTGCACGTTTTGGGTTTTGTTCTTGAGCAAGTTTTGTGGTTTTGCTTGTTTAGGTGATCTCTAGTAGCGGATAAGTGTTGGATTTTACCCCTAATCACGTTGGGTAAGGTAAGGTTTCACTAAACCTTTGTGTTTAGTTATTTTATGTATCTTAGATTTTGATTTTGATGATATATGTGTTGCTAGTGTGAGCCTTGGTGTTTGTTGGTGTTGGTTGAGGCTTTGGATCAAGCTTGGTGGCTTCGTTTTGGTGTTTGGTGCATTTGGAAATCGGCCAAGGTATGGTTTCGGTTTCCTTTATGTAATATGTAATGTTTCTGGAAACTTAGGCTAGTTGACCCTAAGATAGGATTGAATGATACTGGTGTATGAATAATTATATGTGTGTGGATGTAATTGTTGGTTATATTGGATTATTGTGGTTGATGATGATTATTGGGGATTGTTGGTGTTAATGAGTATTGATGATTTGTGTTGTTGATGATGGTTATTGATAAGGTTGATGAGTAATGATAAATAATTGATTTTGTGGGTGATGGTGATTGTTGAGAAGTATTATTATTAATGATATATTATGATGTGGAATAATGTGGGTGAGTGTGTATGTTAATATTGGTAATATGGATGTTGATTTTGATGACTATTGTTTGGAAGATGTGAGTTTTATGAGATTAATATAAAGAGTTGTAGTAGTTGATGTTATTGATGATTCATGGAAATGCCTGATAAACCATTATTTTATGATTTATATTGTGTTTAATTGAGTGGTTTTATCAAGTCTTTCACCCACTTATTCATATGATTTGCATGTATTCACAATTCCTTCCTAAAATTGTTCTATGATTGAAAACTTGCTTCCTAAATATCTTTTAATTGAATATTTTTTTATTCTACTTCATAGCATTCGATGCCGTGATCTGTGTGTTAAGTGTTTCAGGCTTCATAGGGCAGGAATGGCTTAGAGAATGGAGAGGAAGCTTGCAAAGATGGAAGGAACACAAGAAATTGAGGAGATGACCAGCGAGAAGTGACGCGGGTGCATGGCTCACGCGACCGCGCGAAATAGAGGAAATTGCAGTGACGCGCTCGCATGCATGACGCGAACGCGTGGATTGGAAGCTGCACGAGTGACGCGAATGCGTAGACGGCGCGCACGCATGGCACGGAAAACGCTGAGTGACGTGAATGCGTGGACGACGCGGTTGCGTGGCATGCGCGATCTGCAGAATTTATAGAAGTCGCTGGCGTGAATTCTGGGCCGCATTCTAACCCAGTTTTCGGCCCAGAAACGCAGATTAGAGCCAGGGAACATGCAGAGACAAAGGGCGACATTCATTCCGCATAATTTTTAGTTTTGGAGATCTGATTTTACTCATCCTCTAGGTTTTCTCTCTACACATTCATAGTTCTTAGGATTTTGTTTTTATCATTTTTTGGATTGGGATATCGAGAAGAGTTGTTACCTCTGCAAGACTTCATCTCTCTAGTTTGTTTTCTCTACTTTTTACTTACTCTTCCATATCCTTAATTTGTCTAGAGTACAATTGGATTATTTTTAGAATTATTTAATACAAAGACTATTTTTATTTTTTTTTAATTAATCTCTTTGATTATTGTTTATCATGTCTCTTTTGATTTTCCCTCTTTATTTTGTGAAGTCTATATTTATGATAATGGAGTAGTCCCCTAACTTGATTGGGAGTTGATTAAAAGGAGAACCTTGAGTTGGAATAGTCAAGAGTTCAATTGTAATTGGTTCGTTGTTGGTGGCTTGTTAGTCACTAACTCTAATTCTTCCCAAGGGAGAGGATTAGGACTTGTGAATAGAAGTTGGCTTTTAACTTGACTTTCCTTCATTCGTTGAGGGTTAACTAAGTGGAACAACTACTAATTATTAATTAATCTTGAAGAAAATTCCAACAAGGATAGAAATTCCGATTAATCTTCTCCCGGTCAAGATTTTTATTTAAATTACAAAAATTCTCTGAATTAATTTCCTGTTTATCAAACTCAAAACCATTTTGGAAAAACCTCTGATTAATAAAATAGCACATCTTTCTGCAACTCGTTGGGAGACGACCTGGGACTCATACTCCCAGTATTCTAATTCTAATTTTGTGACAACTCTTTTCTAAATTGACAAGTGGATTTTTGCTGGTTAAGAGCTGTACTTGCAACGCCATTTTTCTTAATAATTCTTAATCTGCCAAGGAAGAATCTGAAACGTCACTTAAGGAAGAAACAAGCTCCCTTTCTACTGATTCGGTTGATTTACGTGCAGGTGACATGGCAGCACCTAGGAGAGCTACTATCCAGGAAGCTGGAGCCCCTGATTTTACACTACAACCGTATCAAGCGCATCACCCAGCGATGGCTATAGATTTTGAAATAAAGACTGTACTACTCAACTTGATGCCCAAGTTTCATGGCTTACCTGCTCAAGAGCCTATCAAGCACCTTAGGGATTTCCAGGCAGCCTGTTCTACTGTCAGGCGTGATGGTGCAGATGAAACTTCTATTTTGTTAAAAGCCTTCCCATCTTCTCTTGAGGAAAAGGTGAGAGAGTGGTACTACACTCAACCCGGAGCAACTATTTCTAACTGGGATACGCTTAGAAGAGAATTTTTGGAAAAATTCTTTCCAGCTGAAGTTACTGATAAACTGAGGAAAGACATTTCCACGATTGTTCAGGACGAATCCGAGACTCTCTACGAATACTGGGAGCGCTTCAACGATCTTCTGGAAGCATGTCCCCACCATATGATTGATAAGATAGTGTTGCTCGGCTACGTCACACAGGGCATGAAGCCTCAGGATAAGACCACGTTGGAAAGTGCTAGCAATAGGTCTATGAAAAAGTACAAGACCACTGATGAGGCATGGCAATTGATCAGCGACTTAGCTGAATCTACTCGGAATCACAGGCAGAAGCAAAGTCGGTCAAAAGCTGTTGCAGAGGTATCTTCTAGCAAAGAGACTACTCCTCTAACTCAGAGTATATGTGAAATGACCAACTTACTAAAGTAGATGCAGTTGAGTCAACAGCAAGCTCAGCCCTCTCCACCACAGCAAAGCCAACAGTTGGTTCCACAAAGAGTATGTAGGATATGCGCTGATTATAGTCATTATACTGATGAGTGTCCACAACTCCAACAAGAAGACAACACCTTGGTAGCCACTCATAATTTCTATGACCGCCCAAATCAAAGCCCCTACCAACAAAGCGGAAACTACAACCAAGGTGGGAACTATAACCAGAGTTGGCAAGACAACTCCAACCATAGCTAGAGAGATAATTCTAACCATGGCTGGAGGGACAACTATAACAGAGGAGGCAGAGACAACCAAGGAAATCAGAGGTGGAATAATAACAACAACAGACAGCAGAACCAGAACTAGCCTTACAAAGCACCTCACCTGAGGCAAGCCCAAGCACCTCAGAACAACCAACAGCAGGTCCCTCAAATCATTTACCCCTCCTCTTCCAATGGCGAGTTGCTTCAATCCATTGTACAAGGACAAAAGAACATGGAAGGTATACTCAACGGTCTAACATCTGCTATACAAGCTCTCATCTCTCAGATGGGATCATCCAGCACTTCTAACACTCAACCTGCAAGCTCCAGTAGAATTCCTTCTCAACCCTTATCTAATCCAAAGGGTGGCATCAATGCCATCACCCTAAGGTCCGGAACCACACTGCAAGAGAGGAATCAGGAGGAGCCAAGCCCATAGGAACACGCCCCAGATGCAGACATGGTTGAAGTGGAGGATGTGGAAGAGGAAGATGAAATACAAGACATGGTTGAAGAAGAAGCAGTTCAACCAAGGAATAGAGAACTAAAAGAAGCAGAAGTCGTAAGAGACACTATTCCTATCCCATTTCCATACCTTGCAAGGAAATCCAGGAAACAGATGGAACTTGACCCTAAAATGGTAGAAATCTTCAAAAAGGTTGAGGTAACTGTTCCCCTTTTTAATATTATTCAGCAAGTACCTAAATATGCAAAATTTCTAAAGGATCTGTGCATGCATAAGGATAAGATTAATGAATTAGAAATTATTCCTTTAGGTAGTTCTATATCTGCTTTAATGGGGGATATACCTGAAAAATGTAGTGACCCAGGACCATGCATAGTTAACTTAACCATTGGGGGTGTAATATTTTCTGACTGCATGTGTGATTTAGGTGCGTGTGTTAGTATAATACCCTTGTCCATATATGATGCTTTGAGGCTCCCTCCTTTAAAAAGGTTGGCAGCTCGTTTTATGTTAGCAGATAAGAGCATTATTACAGTGGTTGAAATTGCTGAGGACGTGCTGATGGGCATTAAGGGGCTCACATTTCTCATTGACTTTTATATCCTGGAGATGCCCCAAAATGACTCAGGGAAGCCGTCATCAATCTTGCTTGGAAGACTATTCTTGAAGACTTCAAAGTTCAAGCTGGATGCCTTTTCGGGAACCTACTCTTTTGAAATAGACGACCGAGCAGTAAGTTTCAATCTGAATGAAGCCATGAAGCACCCTCCGGAAGATCATTCCGTCTTCCAATGTGACATCATTGATGAGATTGTAGCTGCAGTTCATTAGGAAGAGATAGAAGGGAGTCACATGGAGCAAGGTCCAAGTGTGGGGAAACCCACTGAACACAATGAGGACACCTTGCCATTTTCACCAGCTCCAGAAGATCCAGTGCCCGGTCAGGAGTAGAAATTGGAATTAAAGCCTCTACCACCCCACCTCAAGTACGCTTACCTTGAGGATGATCAGAAGCTCCCAGTAATAATTGCAAGGGAACTCACTTCCCAACAAGAGGAGCAGTTACTTAGTGTGCTGAGGAGACACAAGAAGGAAATTGGGTGGAGCTTGGCAGACATAGTGGGCATCAACCCTCAAGTTTGTGAGCACAGAATATTTTTAGAAGAGGGAACAAGGCCTGTTCGTCAACCCCAGAGAAGACTGAATCCCACTATCTTAGAGGTTGTCAAAAAGGAAGTAACCAGACTACTTGAGGCAGATATCATCTACCCCATCTCAGACAGTGAATGGGTAAGCCCAGTACAAGTGGTGCCCAAGAAGTCTGGAGTCACTACAGTGAAGAATGAGCATGGAGAGCTCATAGCAACCAGAGTACAGAACGCCTGGAGGGTCTGCATTGATTACAGGCGCCTCAACTAGGCCACTTGTAAGGATCACTACCCCCTACCATTCATTGATCAAACGCTGGATCGCCTGTCAGCTAAATCACATTATTTCTTTTTAGATGGTTACACAGGCTATTTCCAGATTTATATAGCTCCTGAAGATCAAGAAAAGACAACTTTTACATGTCCTTTTGGGACTTATGCTTATAAGAGAATGCCCTTTGGCTTGTGCAATGCACCATCTACTTTCCAAAGATGTATGATGAGTCTTTTCTTTGATCTTATTAAGAACTGTATGGAGGTTTTCATGGATGATTTTAGTGTATACGGTGATTCCTTTAATCTTTGCTTGGATAGTCTATCTAGAGTGTTAGACAGGTGTGTTAGTTCAAACCTTGTTTTAAATTTTGAAAAGTGCCATTTTATGGTCAAACAAGGTATTGTACTAGGACATGTTGTCTCTAACACTGGTATTTCTATAGATCCGGTAAAGGCAAATGTCATTTCTAGTCTATCTTACCCCTCCTCCATGAGGGAAGTTCATTCGTTCCTTGGCCATGCAGGTTTCTATCGGCGGTTCATCAAGGACTTCAGTAAGGTAGCACTGCCCTTATCCAGACTTTTATAGAAAGATATTGAGTTCGAGTTCAGTGAAGATTGTATAGAGGCATTCAACAAGCTGAAGATCGCCTTGACTCAAGCTCCAATTGTGAGAGGACCAGACTGGAGCCAGCCCTTTGAGATTATGTGTGATGCTTCCAACCATGCTGTGGGAGCAGCGCTGGCCCAGCACACAGGTAAGGATCCTTTCGTAATTGCTTATGCTTCCAAGACATTAGATGCTGCTCAGTCTAATTACACTACTACTGAGAAAGAGCTTTTGGCTATTGTTTTTTCTTTGGATAAATTCCGAGCCTATTTACTTGGTACTAAGGTGGTAGTGTACTCCGACCATGCAGCTCTAAAGTATTTATTAGCCAAAAAGGAGTCCAAACCAAGGCTAATACGATGGATATTGCTGCTACAAGAATTTGATTTAGAAATTAAGGATAGGAGTGGTTCTCAGAATTTAGTAGCAGACCACTTGAGTCGCCTTAAGCACATCAAGGATGACTCCACTCCTATCAATGATGCTTTTCCTTTTGACAGCTTGCATGCAATATCTGAAGTAGTTCCTTGGTATGCACCTGTAGCTAATTATCTCATTAGCCATACTTTTCCTCCAAATTTTACTAAGCACGAGAGGGACAAGCTGAAAAGCGAGTCCAAATATTATATATGGGGTGACCCCTATCTGTGGAGGTATGGTGCTGACCAGATAATTAGGAGATGTGTGCCTCAATCAGAATTCCAGTCCATTTTAGAGGCCTGCCACTCATCTGAGAGTAGTGGACATTTTGGTCCTCAAAGAACAGCTAGAAAAATCCTAGACTGTGGATTCTGGTGGCCCACTCTTTTTAAAGATGCTATTGCTTTTTGTAAATCTTGTTCCTCATGCCAAAGGTTTGGTAACATATCCAAGAGGGATGAGATGCCCCAACAAATTATGTTGTTCTGTGAGATTTTTTATGTTTGGGGCATTGACTTCATGGACCGTTTCCAAACTCAAGCGATTTTACATACATATTGTTAGCTGTGGATTATGTCTCTAAATGTGTGGAAGCAATTCCTACCCGTGCCGATGATGCTAACACTGTTGTCTCTTTTGTTAGAAACCATATTATCTGTTGCTTTGGATTACCACGAGCAATCGTGAGCGATCAAGGTACCCATTTCTGTAACAGGAGACTGAACACCCTATTGAAGAAGCATGGCGTTATTCACAAAGTAGCCACAGCATACCACCCGCAAACTAATGGACAAGCGAAAGTGTCAAATAGAGAAATAAAGCGTATCCTGGAGAAAATAGTCAAGCCTCATAGAAAGGACTGGAGCGCCAGGCTACAAGACGCGCTTTGGGCATATCGGACTGCATACAAGACACCTATAGGAATAGGTCCCTTCCGCTTGGTTTATGGAAAAGCTTGTTACCTCCTAGTAGAGATAGAACACAAAGCATTCTGGGCGGTGAGAGAGATCAACATGGATTATGAGAAAGCCGGAGCTGAACGGAAGTTGCAACTGCAAGAATTAGAGAACCTTCGCCTAGAAGCTTATGAAAACTCCAGGTTGTATAAAGAGAAGGTGAAAGCTGTGCATGATAAGAACATCAAGAGAAGAGAGTTTCAACCTAGGGACTTAGTTCTCCTTTACAACTCCAGATTGCGGCTCATGCCAGGCATGCTGAGATCCAGATGGGACGGTCCCTATCGAGTAGAGAAGGCGGAGCCATACGGAGTCTTTCACTTGAGCCATCCTTCAAGCTCTGAACTTATAAAGGTAAATGGACATCGCTTGAAGTTATTTCATGGCGAAAAGATGGCGAAAAATTAGGAGCTTGAGATCTTCCTCTTGGAAGATCCACCCACAGTAGAAGACTGAGCTAGTGGAGCGTCCAACTTAAAGACGTTAAAGCAAAGTGATGGGTGGGAGACAACCCACCATGGTATGATCGTTCCTCCCCCTCTCCTTAATTTCCTTTTTCAATAACTCTTCTCAGTACCAGTGCCTATAGTCTGCATCTGCATTTGCATATTGCATCCAAAAAAAAATTTTTTTGGCACGTGACGCGACAACTTCGCCGACGCGTCCACGTCATATGTGCCTCAAGGAAGAAAAGAGATTTTATAGAGAGTCATGCGAGAGCGTGGTTGGAGGCGTGCTCTTGGCACAATTTGACCCACGCACCCGCATCGCTGACGCGTCCGCGTCATGTGGAAAAAATGCCTCCCACGCGTCCGCGTCAAGCATGCGAACGCGTGCCCTGAAAATTGACGTAAGAAAGGGTGTATGGCAGAATGTTACGCTAGAACGGGGCTGGAATGGTGCTAGACGCACAAGCCCTACCACGCGAACACGTGCCCCACGCGTCCACGTCGTTTTCCAATCTTGGCCATTCACGCGATCGCATCCACCACGCGAACGCGTCACCGTGAAATTTGGCAACAATGAGTTTCGAACAGAGAGTTATGCGAGCGCGAGGCTACCCTCGCGCCACTAGTACCGATCATGTCACGCGTTCGCGTGAACGACGCGTCTGCGTCGGTTCATCTAAGCGCCAATCGCGCGAATGCGTACCCCACGCGTCCGCGTCGCTTGCGCCGCACAACTTATCCAAATCTGCCAAAATATCTTATCTTTTTCTTCCCCAAATCCTACTTTTCTTTTTCCCTTCTTCTTTCTTCCCCCTCTTTTTTTCTTCCTTCTTCCTTCTTCCTTCTTTCTCACTTTCTACTTTCTCTCTCTCACCACCATTATCAAGGTTTTTCTTTTCTTCTTCCCTCCTTACTTTTCTATTCTTCTTCTTATTTTTATGTTTTCTTTTTCTTTTCTTTTTACTTTCATTATCCATGTTTTCTTTTTCTTTCTTTTTTCTTTTAATTGGTGTTGAAAATTTATTTTGGGTCATTATTTCTTATGATTTGTTTGTGGATTGTTAAGGAATTGTTTGACAATTATATATTAATTTTATAGGGTTGCTTGCATGTTCAATTTAATATTTTCAATAGCTTATTTACCATGCATGCTATGTGTTTGTGAAAACGCCCATATGACATTGTGCACTATTTTTAGATTTCTTTTAATCTACTACTCTAAATGCTTGCTTTTCACAAAACACTTTTTATATTTCATTAATTAAATATAATTGTTATTACAGAGAGATTGTTAGTTTGACAGACTTGGTAATCTAACTTGGACTTTGAAGGCTTGATTTATGCTACTCATGCCTTTGTCGGCATGCCAATAAACACCTTGCATTTAACTGTCTTCATTTGCACTTGCTATATTTTCATTGATGATTTTTCACATGTAGTCATGACCATGTGTTAACATCATTCGTTTTAATGTGCATTGATTACCACCTTTCCCGTTCTCTTCCTTGCTCTAACCCTTGAATTCTTAACATCCTTATTCTTTCCCTTTCAGGATGGCCACCAAGAAAGGAAAAGAGAAAGCTACTCCCAAAACACCAGCAAGGAGAGGAACAAAACGAGCATTAGTGGCAGAGCCCTCTTCAACTGCAGTTAAGCCCTCAACAAAATGAATTAAGAGGATTATCAAGGTCGATGAAAAAGAGAAAGCCTTCCTAGCAAAGGACACTGCGCGATTTCCCAACTGCTACTGTGAGCAGATGTTCCCCATCCTGGCAGCAAGGAATTATAACAACGAATACCTGCTTATCCTCCCGACCCGTATTGCTGAATTTGTTGAGCTGCAAATCGAACACAGACACTGGGGATTCCTACAAAGACAGCCACGACAGGTTAATCTCTCATGGGTAGTCGAGTTCTACTCTAATTTCCACTTGTCAACTCTGTAGTCTGTCTATATCCGTCAGAAGCAAATCTCCATTACAAAAGAGGCCATTCAACGGGCTTTGGATCTCCCCCCTGCTCCAGAAGGACTGGACGCATTCTAAGAGGCCGCACTCAAGCGCCAGACGTACCAATTTGACTGGGACGTTGTTCTCAGAGTTATCGCACAACCTGGCAGCAGATGGATTTATGGATACCATCGTTCCCGACCTAAGGGAATATCGGCTTCCGCACTTACCTTGGAGGCTCGCGTATGGGCACAGATTATGTCCCACTACGTCTTTTCGAGCACTCATGAGTCCTCCTTCACTGCAAACATGGCCGTTCTAGTATGGTGCATCCTCACAGACCAGCCTCTACACCTACCAAGACACATCCGGAATGCCATGGGACACGTACAAATTACGGGCAACCTACCTTTTCCCGCCTTGGTCTCAGAACTTATCGCAGCAGCTGGAGTCTCCTACAGAGTTGGGGACACCAAAGCCATGCTTCCACGGGATGATCAGTACGTCCCTAACGGGAAATATCTCAGGCCACCAACAACCACTACCAGCTAGTCTGCAAAACAAGCTACAGACATTCCCCCTTCCACACCACAAGCACCTTCAATAGGTCAGCTGCTCCATCAAATACTGGAGAGGTTGGACCGGCAAGAACAGAAAGCGAAGCTATGAGAGCGCCGCAACCAGTGCCGATTCAAATACCTCAAGGAGCTACTCACAGGCAACCACAGGCCTGACAAGGACCCAGACACCCTAGACTCCACTTCATTTACCAGCACAGGGAGCCATGACGGTCCCGACTGTGGAGATACTGCTACCAGCCCCCCTTTGTTCCTGACAGATGGCACCGAAGACGGTGCAAAGCCTTAAGTGTGGGGAGGTCGGTCAGTGTCTGACTTCCGGAGGTAATTTCTCTTCCTTAACACCAATAAAATAGTTAGTTTTTCAATTTTTTTGTTTTAGAATATGATAGATTGCATAGTAATAGGTTAATTGCATGCATGTTCTACTTGATTGAAAGGATAATAAGTTTCTCCTAAGACCTTAATCTTTCACTAATTTAAATCAAAACCCTTATGTTAAAAATTTTTTGATGTTATAATTGGAACATGGTTTTTGAGCTAAAGAACACACAACCTGTGAGACTTTGAGCCTAAATACATGGTTACATTATTTAACCATAAGTATTTTTTTTTCTTGTGTGTTTATTTCTCTATGATTGTAATTTGAATTTTGTTTTATCCTATATGTCCATTATTTAGTGTATTTACATGCTTGCATATGATTGAGGCCATTATTTGTTTAGCTCACTTATCCCAAATAAGCCTACCCTTTTAATTACCTTTGTTAGCCACTTTGAGTCGTTTTAATCCCATTTGTTCTACATTTTACCACATTACTAGCCTTAAGCAGAAAACAATTAAATATCTCTATTGAATATTTGGTTAGCTTAAGATAGAAATTGTGTGTTAATTGAGTTTCAAAAGATTGTGGGAACAAAGGTTAATAAAGGAATGTGTCATGATAAGATAATGGGAATTTGGGTACGTACTCATGTGAAACTATAAAAGAAAATTGAAAATCTATGTGCATTGATAAGCTATGTTTATTTTTATGTTCAAAAAAAATTTATAATATTAAATAAGGGGACAAAATTACCCCAATGATAAGTTAAAGTTTAACAATCAATGCACATGTGATAAAATCAAAATAAAGGTTGATGCATGAGTATGGAATGTGAAAAGGAAATTCTGGGTAGCTAGGTATGAAATTTAAAGGTATATAGAATATACATATATGATCAGGTGAAAGCTTGGGTTAATTAAAGATTCAATTTATAAGCTCACTTAGCCATATATACCCTTACTTTTACCTTAGCCCCATTACAACCTTGAAAAGACCTCATGATATTTGCATTGGTACATTAAACGTTGTTGATTGGTTAGGTGAAGAACAAAAATTAGAAAGCATGATTAGAGAAGGATAGAGTGATTACCCTATACACTAGAGAGATTAGAGTGCACACACGCCATCAGTGAGAGTTCAATGCTCAACTCCATGTCCCCTGCTTTCACAAGCTGTCTTCTTACAAATTTACTTGCTTTTACTGTATGATTTAAACTGGTGGAATCTGCTCTATGTTCTGTCTTAGAGAACTTATTTATTTTAATCAGATAGACAAAATCATATAGTTGCATTCATGTATATAGGTTGCATTGCATTGCATGAGTCTTACATACCCCTATTCATTCATTTTTACTTCCTCCAACTAAGCATGAGGACATGCTAATGTTTAAGTGTGGGGAGGTTGATCAACCATTATTTTATGATTTATATTGTGTTTAATTGAGTGGTTTTATCAAGTCTTTCACCCACTTATTCATATGATTTGCATGTATTCACAATTCCTTCCTAAAATTGTTCTATGATTGAAAACTTGCTTCCTAAAGATCTTTTAATTGAATATTTTTTTATTCTTCTTCATACCATTCGATGCCGTGATCTGTGTGTTAAGTGTTTCAGGCTTCATAGGGCAGGAATGGCTTAGAGAATGGAGAGGAAGCTTGCAAAGATGGAAGGAACACAAGAAATTAAGGAGATGACCAGCGAGAAGTGACGCGGGCGCATGGCTCACGCGACTGCGCGAAATAGAGGAAATTGCAGTGACACGCTCGCATGCATGACACGAACGCGTGGATTGGAAGCTGCACGAGTGACGTGAATGCGTGGACGACACGGTTGCGTGGCGTGCGCGATCTGCAGAATTTATAGAAGTCGCTGGCGTGAATTCTGGGCCGCATTCTAACCCAGTTTTCGGCCCAGAAACGCAGATTAGAGCCAGGGAACATGCAGAGACAAAGGGCGACATTCATTCCGCATAATTTTTAGTTTTGGAGATCTGATTTTACTCATCCTCTAGGTTTTCTCTCTACACATTCATAGTTCTTAGGATTTTGTTTTTATCATTTTTTGGATTGGGATATCGAGAAGAGTTGTTACCTCTGCAAGACTTCATCTCTCTAGTTTGTTTTCTCTACTTTTTACTTACTCTTTCATATCCTTAATTTGTCCAGAGTACAATTGGATTATTTTTAGAATTATTTAATACAAAGACTATTTTTATTTTTTTAATTAATCTCTTTGATTATTGTTTATCATGTCTCTTTTGATTTTCCCTCTTTATTTTGTGAAGTCTATATTTATGATAATGGAGTAGTCCCCCAACTTGATTGGGAGTTGATTAAAAGGAGAACCTTGAGTTGGAATACTCAAGAGTTCAATTGTAATTGGTTCGTTGTTGGTGGCTTGTTAGTCACTAACTCTAATCCTTCCTAGGGGAGAGGATTAGAACTTGTGAATAGAAGTTGGCTTTTAACTTGACTTTCCTTCATTCGTTGAGGGTTAACTAAGTGGAACAACTACTAATTATTAATTAATCTTGAAGAAAATTTCAACAAGGATAGAACTTTCGATTAATCTTCTCCCGGTCAAGATTTTTATTTAAATTACATAAATTCTCTAAATTAATTTCCTGTTTATCAAACTCAAAACTATTTTGGAAAAACCTCTGATTAATAAATTAGCACATCTTTTTGCAACTCGTTGGGAGACGACCTGGGACTCATACTCCTAGTATTCTAATTATAATTTTGTGACAACTCTTTTCTAAATTGACAAGTGGATTTTTGCTGGTTAAGAGCTGTACTTGCAACGCCATTTTTCTTAATAATTCTTAATCTGCCAATTTCTACCACGTCAATGCCATTTTTGAATGAAGAGAATTATGCTTGTTTATGATATCTTGAATGTTGAAGAATAAGGAATTTGATGGTTCACAATGGTGTTGATGAGTTATGATGTTAATTGATTGAGAAGGGTGAAGTTGAGGTTTAAATTTGTGAATTATGAGTTAGGGTTGGGTTATGGTGAAAAGATTGAGTTAGAGAGGTTTGATGGTTGAGAATGGTATAATATGTTGTAAAGGGTAGATTATGATGGGAATTGGAATTTGAAGTGGTTTTGGTTTGGTTTTGGTTGAAAATGTTGGTAAGTTGAGGTTTTGAGACTTTTGGTAAAAGTTAATTTTTGGTGAACTTTGTCTGATCATAACTTCTGCCTCGGTTTTCAAAATTGGGTGAAATTTATTTAGAATTAAAGATATTTGAAAACCCTTTAAATCTATATAAAGTTTATGAAATTTGGAATTTTGTAGAGGGAGTTATGATCATTCAAAGTTGGTGTTAAAAATCTGAAATTCTGCAAAGTTACAGAATTTCATGATTTTTGATATGTGCGAGCGCACATCCTCATGCGAACGTACAGGCAGGGAGATGCATTCTGTTTGCAGCATTAGCATAGCTTGTGCGTGCGCACATCAATGAAGAATTACGACCTGTGTGGACGCACAACCTTGTGTGCACGCACAAGTCGGGAAGGGTCGTCTGTTGGGGGTGCTCGCACAGCTTGTGCAAGTGAACAGGCTTGTGAATTTTCGTACCTGTGCGTACGCACACTTTCAAAATCTTCCTGGGCGTGCACACACACACCCCTGTGCGGACGCACACGCCCTGTTTCATAATTTTAAATTTTGTTTTCAACTATTTCACCTTCCCAACAAGGTTGTAAGCTTCTATAACACCATTTTAAGACTTTTGGGCAAAATTTTGAGTATGGGAATATGAGAGATAAGCTAAGGGTTTTAGTTGGTGATTATTTTGAAAAGTTAGCAGACGGAAGTCTAGGTTTCTGGGGTATGGAGGATGAGTGTGGTTGAGAGAGAAGGAAAAGTAGTGAACTTGGCGAGTACTGACAATGAATTGAGAAATTGAGGAACTAATGAGTTCGGAATGGAATTAAGAACTGATGATGGTATTATGAGCTTGATGTTTATTGAGGTAAAGTGTGCCAGGCACTATATCCTTGGAATGTTGAAAATGGATAATTGAAGGAGATGTGAGATGAGGAATGGTAATGACTGGTGATGATTTGGGGTTGTTGATGGATTTATTGAATGTGGAAAGTGTAAAAGGCACTATATCCTTGGGATGATGATCTTGTTGAATAATGAGAGTGTGCCAAGCACTATATCCTTGGGTTGAGTATGACAGTGTGCAGGGAATTATGTCCCTGAGATTGATTTATGATTGATAATCTTTTCTGCTGCAAGAGTGTGCCAGGCACTATATCCTTGGGTTATACATGCGAGTGTGCCCGGCACTATATCCATGGGTGAATAGCGTGTGCTCGGCACTATATCCGTGGGTCAATAGAGTGTGCCTGACACTATATTCGTTGATGCGGCAGAAAAGCAACATCCGAAAGGATGTGTCGGGCTGGCATTTATGGACCGACAAGTGATATCACGAGCCAATAGGATAGACATTCATCATGTGCATTTTCTATCTGTTTGTATGCTTTGCCGACTTGTAATTGTATGCCTAAATGAATACCATGCCTAATTGCTTACTTGAATTACTTGTTCTATATGCTTTTACTTGTGTTTTACTTGCTTGCACTTATATTGTGTTTGTCTGGTGCTGAGGAGGTTAGGTAGGCGGTGGCGATGGGATCGCACGGAGGTTAGGTTGGCGACGGCTGTGGGATACAGCGGTGTGAACAGTATTAGTTAGAATTCCCGTAGGTTTAGACAACCCTGGCTTATTGTTTAAGTTCTTTATATATTTATTTATTTTGTTCTAAGCTTGAATATCAGTATGTGATTTGAAGTTCTAGGATTGCCTTCGGCATCCCGGGACCTTACATCTTACATCATTGGGCACTGTTACCATACTGAGAACCTCCGGTTCTCATTTCATACTCTGTTGTTGTTTTTCAGATACAGGTTTCAACCCACCTCGGTGAGTTGCTTGATGGTAGCAGAGCTGATGACCTTATTCTATCTGGTTGTCATTTTAATTATTTTGACTAGAACTCTCACTTTTGTATATTTATCTTTATGGCCTTAGGGGCTTATTTGAGAGATAGGTTATATAAGCTGTTTTAATTCTAAAATTATGTATCTTTCTAATTGTAACTAGTCAGCTTAAACTCCGCAAGCTGCGGCTAGTTATCTATGGTTATTACATTCTTATATTTATATATATGTTTTATTCTCTTATACCTATACCTTGTATCGCATGCGTTAGCTTCGGGTGAACGTTTCGCGCTCTGAAATTCTATCTTTGAGATTAATCTTTCATCAGGCTTCTAGAATATATCATTTTCTTCTATATAAATATGTATAAGCCTTAGAACTGTCATAACCTCTGATTAACCTTTGCTTTACGGCTAGTGGTAAAGCTTAGAGTAATTGGGGTGTTACAGGGGGTCCTCTTTGGGCGTTTGTACATTGGTCTCTACTCTTTTGGGCGCTGGACGCCTAGAAGGGGGCAAGAGGATGGCGTTCGATGCCAGGTTTGGGCCTTTTGATTCGAAGAAAAGTATAGAATATTATATATTAGGGGAAAGCTCTAGAAGTCAGCTTTCTATAGCCATTGAGAGCCCTCCATTTGGACTTCTGTAGCTCCAGAAAAGCTCTTCTGAATGCAGGCAGGTCTGATCTGGACAACATATGCAGTGCTTTCTCTGTCTCTGAATCAGATTTCTGCTCCAGCTTCTCAATTTTAGCCAGAAAATATCTGAAATTGTACAAAAACACAAAAACTCATGGTAGAATCCAAAAATGTGAAATTAACACTAAAAGCTATAAAAACTTAATAAAAACTAAATAAAAACTACTAAAAACTATATGAAAATAACGTCTAAAAGCGTATAAAATATCTGCTCATCACAACACCAAACTTAAACTGTTGCTTGTCCCAAAGCAACTAAAAACATAGTAGGATAAAAAGAAAATTAAGATATAATAAATTTTTAAGTTTCAAATGAAGCTTAGTTACAATCAGATGAGCGGGACTTAGTAGCTTTTTGCTTCTGAATAGTTTTGGCATCTCACTATCCATTGAAACTCAGAGATGTTGGCGTCCTTAGGAACTCAGAATCCAGATGATATTATTGAATTTCCTAGTTAAGCTTATTTTGATTATTGAACACAGCTTTCAGAGTCTTGGCCGCGACCCTAAGCACCTTGTTTTCCAGTGTTATCACCGGATACAATAATGTCACAGACATTTTAATTGGGTGAACCTTTTCAGATTGTGACTCAGCTTTGCTAGAGTCCCCAGATAGAGGTGTCCGAAGTTCTTAAGCACACTCTTTTTGCTTTGGACCATGACTTTAACCACTCAATCTCAAGTTTTTCACTTGACACCTTCACGCCACAAGCATATGGTTAGGGACAACTTGGTTTAGCCGCTTAGGCCAGGATTTTATTCCTTTGGGCCCTCCTATCCACTAATACTCAAAGCCTTAGGTCTTTTTACCCTTGCCTTCTGGTTTAAAGAGTTACTGGCTTTTTCAATTTGCCCTCCTTTTCCTGCATATTTGTGCAGTAATAGATTTTTCTGCTTTATATATATATATATATAGTGCCACTTTTTTTCTTTCTTTTTCGCATGCATATAATTTTTTTTCTTTTGCAACATGCATTTTCTTTTGCTTTTTGCTGCTTTTTCTTGCTTCAAGAATCAACTTTCAGATTTTTCAGATTATCAATAATATTTTTTCTTTTTTTCCTTATTCTTTCAAGAGCCAACATTTTAAAATTTCAACTTCAAATATGCACTGTTTATTTCATACATTCAGAAAATAAAAGCAAATGACACCACATCAACATAATTAAACTAATCTTATTTTAAACTTGAAATTCATGCATCTCTCAATTATTTTCAAATAAAAATTTTATTTAAGCAAGGTGAGAGATATATGGAATATTTTACAACTTTTTAAGGCATCAATGCAAATGATCATGCAACTAGGACAAGAGAACAGATAAATAAATAGATAAAAACAGAAAAATAACCAGAAAGGGGTGTAAAGAGAATGAATCCACCTTTAATGGTGGCGTCTAGTACTCTTCCTTGAGGATCCAATGGGCTGCTTGATCTCTTCTATGTCATCCCTTTGCCTTTGTTGCTCTTCCCTCATAGCCCTTTGGTATTCTCTTATGGCTCTTTGGTCTTCTCTTATTTCATTGAGGGTAGTGGCATGTCCTTGATACTCCATCCTCAATTGCTCCATGTTAGTGCTCAATTCTCCAAGAGAAGTTTGCCATTGATCCCAATAGCTTTGGGGAGGAAAATACATCCCTTGAGGCATCTCAGGAATCTCATACTGAGGTAGTTGCACAGGCTCTTGTGCATGCTCTCTAGTTTAGTCCATCCTCTTCTTAGTGATGGGCTTATCCTCCCCAATGGAGACATCTCCATTTATGACAATTTCAGCTGAATTGCACAGGTGACAGATGAGGTGTGGGAATGCCAACCTGGCATTGGTGTGAGGCTTCTCAGCTACCTTGTATAGTTCTTGAGGAATTACCTCATGAACTTCCACCTCAGTTCCAATCATGATGCAATGAATCATGATGACTCTGTCAACAGTCACTTCTGACCGGTTGCTAGTAGGGATGATGGATTGAATTCCAACTATCCTCTAGCTATGTGCTTAAGATCAACCCTTCTTAACTAAATGTGCTTGCCTTGGGAATTTCTTTTCCACTGTGTGCCTTCTACACAGATATCTGAGAGCACTTGATCTAATCTCTGATCATGGTTGACTCTCCTAGTGTAAGGGTAAGGATCTCCTTGCAATAGAGGCAAGTTGAATGCCAACATCACACTTTCCGGGCTAAAATCTAAGATTCTTCCTCGGACCATGGTGATCTAATTCCTTGGATTTGGGTTCACACTAGTGTCATAATTTTTGTAACCGATGCATTAGCATAGAACTCTTGCACCATGAGAATCTCAACATCCTGAATGGGATTGGTTAGGACTTTCCAACCTCTTCTCTGGATCTCTCTTCGGATTTTCGGATACTCATTCTTCTTAAGCATGAAATAGACCTCAGGGATCACTTTCTTCTCAGCCACTACTTCATAGAAGTGATCTTGGTGAGCTTTGGTGATGAATCTCTCCATCTTCTAAGATTCAGAGGGATTGGCTACTGCCTTTTCTTTCCTCTTTCTGGAGGAATCTCCAACCTTGGGTGCCATGAATGGCAATGGAAAGAAAAAAAAGCTATGCTTTTCCAACATCCAACTTAAAACTTTGGTCGTCCTCGAGCAAAAATAGAAGAATGGAGAAGAAGAAGAAGAAAATAGAGAGAGGGAGAGGGAGAGAGAGGGCTCGGCCTTGTGGGTGTATTAGTGTATGAGAGGTGTGTGTATGAAGGGTGATGAAGTGGGGGTATTTATAGGAGTGGGTAGGGCTTGGGTTCGGCCATAGGGTGGGTTTTGGGTGGGAAATTTGATTTTGAAGTGGGTGGGTGTAGGTGGGAGTTATGATGGTCATGGGGAAGTGGTATGGATGTGATTGGGCTAGGGTTTATAGGGAAGTGTGAAAGTGAGTGAGGTAGGTAGGGTAGGTGAAGATGCTGTGGGACCCACAATTCCTAAGAGGATAGGGAATCCAAATTCTCTGCTTCTCTGCACTGGCATTTGAATGCCCAAGGGCTGCTCCCTGGCTGGCGTTCAACGCCAGTAATGCTCCCTTCTTGGGGCGTTGAACGCCCAGTGAGGACTTCCTCACTAGCATTCAACTTTGACACTCCATCCAGAGTACTCTGTTTTCACTGCTGTAAATTCTGTCTCTTGACTGATGCACATGATCATGACTCTAACAACTGAAAGAAAAATGAAAAATAAATGCAGTTGAGTAATGTTGGGTTGCCTCCCAGCAAGCGCTCTTTTAAAGCCACTAGCTTGACCTTTAGCTCCTTTTGGAGGAGAGTATGGGCTCAGATTTTTACCCTTTACAGTGAATTTCCTTCTTGTCCTCTCATGAATGAGCTCTACATGCTCCAGAGATAGGACACGACTCACTGTATGTGGTAGGATCAGGTTCTTAGTAAAGACAACTGTCATGCCAGGTGAGAGGTATTCAGTCGGAACTTTCTTGTCCTTCCAGCCTTTAGGTACTTTTATTTTAGTACCTTTGTGCTTAGAGCTTGTTGAGGGCTGCCCAACACCAAACTTAGAATTGATGTCTGGGGGCTCTATAAAGCTCTGCATAGAAAGAGAGGGTTGGCACACTAGGTGTTGCACAGTTGTCTCTTTCTTATCAGAGGGAAAATTAGGATTGGACATCTTAAATAAGATGTAGTCCTCTCCTAATTGGAAAACCATTTCTCCCTTAGCTACATTAATCAAAGCTTTTGCAGTAGCTAAGAAGGGTCTTCCAAGGATGACATAGTCATCCTCATCCTCTCCAATGCCCAAGACAATGAAGTTTACAGGGACGTAGTGATTTTAAACTTTAACCAAGACATCCTCTACTAAGCCATATGGCTTCTTCATGGTCTTGTCTGCCATCTCTAGTGAGATGTGTGCAGGTTGTACCTCAACGATTTCCAACTTCTCCATTACAGAGAGTGGCATAAGGTTAATACTTGACCCTAGGTCACATAGAGCCTTTTCAAAGGTCATAGTGCCTATGGTGCAAGGAATCAGAAAGCGTCCAGGATCTGGAAGCTTTTGAGGTAGCTCTTGCTAAACCAAAGCATGAAGTTCTTTGGTGAGTAGTGGAGGTTCTTCCTCTAGAGGCTTTATACCAAATAACTTGGTATTCAGCTTTATTAGAGATCCTAGGAAACGAGCAACTTGCTCTTTCCTAGTGTCTTCATCATCATTTGAGGATGAGTAGTTCAGAACTTATGCACTGTAGGAGTGCATTCAAAGGAACCTCAATTGTCTTTAGTGTTTCCTTTGGTTCTGGGCTAGAGGGTTCTTGAGTGGGATTCAGGCACTCAAAGGGTGTGCTTGAGCTGGCGTTCAACGCCAGTTCTGTCAACTGATTGGGTGTTAAACGCCCTTGCTGTCCACCCTGACTGGGGTTAAACACCAGTCTCTCTAGCATTCTGAGCGTTGAACGCCCAGTGAGGGGTTCCTCACTGGCGTTCAACGCTAGATAGCCTTCCTGTTTGGGTGTTGAACGCCTAGCCAGTGCTCCCTGGCTGGTGTTCAATGCCAGCTTTTCTTCCAGGATGGGCGTTAAATGCCCAGTGAGAGCTTCCTTACTAGCGTTTAATGCCAGGCTTGCTGCCATTGTGGGCGTTGAACGCCCAATGAAGGCTTCTTCACTGGCGTTCAATACCTTCCCATTCTCCTGTGTTTCGACCTCAACCTCCATGGTTATGGCCTTGTACTCTTCTCTGGGATTCACCTCAGTGTTACTAGGAAGAGTGTTAGGAGGAGTCTCAGGGATCCTCTTGCTTAGTTAACCAACCTATACCTCCAAGTTCCTAATGGAAGACCTTGTTTCATTAATAAAATTGTGGGTGGTCTTAGTGAGGCTGGAGACCACAATGGCTAAGTCAGAAAGGCTCTGCTTAGAGGTCTCCATATTCCCTTGAGAAGACGGGAATAGTGGTCTATTATTGAACCTATTCTGGTTCCTACCACCTTGGTTGTTATTGAAACTTTGCTGAGGTTTCTGTTGATCTTTCCATGAGAGGTTAGGATGATTCCTCCATGAAGGATTGTAAGTGTTTTCATAGGCTTCTCCCATGTAATTCACCTCCTCTATGGTGGGTTGATCAGGATTATAAGCTTCTTCTTTAAGAGAAGCTTCCTGATTACTGCCAGTAGTAGTTTGCATCCCATTCAGATGTTGAGAGATCATGTTGACCTGTTGGGTCAGGATCTTATTCTGAGCCAGGATGGCATTCAGAGTCTCAACTTTATAAACTCCTTTCTTCTGAGAGATTCCATGGTTTACAGGGTTTCTTTCAGAAGTGTACATAAACTGGTTGTTTGCAACGATCTCAATGAGTTCTCTGGCTTCTGCAGGTGTTTTCTTCAAGTGGAGAGATTCACCTGCAGAACTGTCCAATGAGATTTTGGACATTTTAGACAAACCATCATAGAACACGCCTATGGTGGACCGCTCTGAGAGTATGTCAGGAGGACATCTCCTGATTAGTTGCTTGTATCTTTCCCAAGCTTCATAGAGGGATTCACCTTCTCTCTGTTTGAAGGTTTAAACTTCCACTCTAATCTTGCTCATCCTTTGAGGAGGAAAGAACTTAGCTAGAAAAGCATTAATCACAGATCTGTAAGAACTCTGCTAAGAACTAATGTGGATCTTCCATTGAAAGTCCATGGAATTTGCAGTTCTGCTGCAGAAGAGAGACTAACTGAGGCTTAAGCTCAAAATTGTTAGCTCCGATGGCAGGTATAGCAATGCTTCTGCCATAAAAGTCAGAGGTAGGCATGGTGAAGTCACCAAGGACCTTTCTAGGATCCTCTTGTGGTTCGGCCATGTCCTCTAGTTCAAAACTTTCTGAAAGGTCTCTTTCAGAGTGTTGTGCTTTAGCTTATTGTAAATGCCTCCTTAGAGTCTTCTCAAGTTCAGGATCAAGAGTCAAAAGGGGTTCTTTATCCCTGTTCATGGTCATAAACAAGAAAAAAAAGAGAGAAAAAGAAGAAGACTCTCTATGCCAATAGGCAAGAAGCTACTCCTTAGAGTCAGAATAGAAGAAAGAAGAAGATGGGAAAGAAATCACAAGAAAGCTTTTTGTGCCCCTTGGATCAAAGAGCTTCCAGTGAGATGTGAAGAAAGAAGAAGAAGGGAGGTGGAAGATGAAAGAGAACAAGAATACTGTGACAATAGAAGGTAGGAGTAAAGAAGTATAAATAGAAAAAGTAAATAAGAATTAAAATATTTTTATTTTTATTTATTTAATTAATTTTTGAAAATTAGGTTATTAATTTAAAAAGAATTTAAAATTTAAATGTTAAATTTTGAAAATAGAAGAGAGGGAAAAGGAAGAAGTGTTCGAAAATTAAGAGAGATGAGAGTTAGTTAGGTAGTTTTGAAAAAGATGAGAGAGAAGAAGAGAGATATTTTCGAAAAATTAAGGAAAAGAAGAGTCAGTTAGGAAGTTTTGAAAAATAAAAGAGAGAAGACAAGATATTAATTAAGAAAAAATTAAAATAAAAATAAAAGATAAGATAATAAAATATTTGAATTTTAAAAATAAGATAAGATAAGAAATTAAAATGATTTGAAAAATATTTTAAAAAGATAAAATTTTGAAATTTGATTTTGAAAAAGATATGATTTTAAAATTTGAAATTTGAAAAAAGATAAGATAAGATTTTTAAATTTTGAAAAAGATATGATAAGTTTTGAAAAAGATAAGATTTTTGAAAAAAGATATGATTTTTATTTTTGAAAAAATTTGATTTTTGAAAACTTGACAACTAAGATATGATAAGATAAAAATTTTGAAAATCAAAATCTGAATTTTTATGGTTAATTTTCAAAAATTATGTTAAAAGATAAGATAGAAAAGATATTTTTTATTTTTAAATTTTATGATGAAAGAGAAAAACACAAAAAAAAAAACACAAGACTTAAAATTTTTAGATCTAGCACCTCTTTATTTTCGAAAATTTTTTGAGGGAAACACAAAGGGATACCAAACTTAAAAATTTTAAGATCAAAACACAAAAAAAGACTCAAGAACACTTTGAAGACTCACAAGAACACAAAGAACAAAATTTAAAGACTTAAAGAACTCAATAACATAAAAAGAATACTAAACTTAAAATTTGACACAAGATTTAAACAAAAAAAAAGTATTTTTGAAAAGTTTTGAAAGGAAGACTCAAAGGTACACAAATTACCAAGAACATAAGCACAACGCTCTAACCAATTGAACACAAAAAAAATAAAAAATATTTTTGAAAAACTTTTTATTTTTTTTGAATTTTCGAAAAAATAGAGAAGGAAAAATAAAAATAAAAGACTCAACAAGAACACAAGACTCAAACAAAGAACAAAGATTAAACAAAGAAAAGAAAAATATTTTAAAAAAGTTTTTAATTTTTTTTCAAAAATTTGAAGAAGAAGAAAATAAAATTAAAAGACTCAAATAAAATAAAATAAATTAAATTACCTGATCTAGAGAGCAAGACAATCCTTCAGTTTGTCCAAACTCAACAATTCCCGGCAATGGCGCCAAAAATTTGGTAGCATGAATCCCCACACCTTTGTACTGTTGTACCAACAAGTGCACTGGGTCGTCCAAGTAATACCTGAGCAAGTCAGGGTCGATCCCACGAGGATTGTGGTTTGAAACAAGCTATGGTTATCTTGCAGGTCTTAGTCAGGCAGATCAAAAGGTCATTGGGTGGAACTTTTTATAAGAACTTGTTATATCAAATATTTGGATGTTAAGTAGGAATAAGAATAGGAATAGAGTTGAGAGTTGGAGTTGCTTTGTCTTTCTGAATTAACTCTAGTACTACTGCTCTCCTTGCTTGTGAGTGATTTCTTCAATGACAGGCTGTATGTGATTGACACTGGTTTGAGTAGCTACCAATACTCCTTCGAATTTGAACCCCAGGTTTAGTGTGGATCCATCTCTACTTAAGGGTGAAGCGCGTACAGTCCATTCTCCTTTATGATCCTACTCAAAACGCCACAGATAAGGTCGGATCTTTCGGATCAGAGAATGCTGCATCTATGTATTCTAGCCTCTACCACAGAGAAGTCCCCAACAAAATCGTGGATTAGCCGTCTGAGAGATGTATATTCAAGCTGTTGGTCGTCCTTGTCTGGTGATAGACGCATTTTGACCCAAGTAGACATGGGTGTTTGTCAGGAACGTTCATCTTAATGTGATGAACAGAGCTAATTGGTTAGATCATCCTATCCACCGCGATGAAGTACGAATATACATCTTAGAATTAA
The DNA here is from genome assembly GCF_000816755.2 of Arachis ipaensis. Taxonomy (NCBI): domain Eukaryota; kingdom Viridiplantae; phylum Streptophyta; class Magnoliopsida; order Fabales; family Fabaceae; genus Arachis; species Arachis ipaensis. Next base: position 45,388,900 of record NC_029788.2, on the reverse strand, counting down.
TCAAACACGGATCAAAGAGAAACAGTAGTACTTTTATTAATTCATAGGACTCAGCAGGGCTCCTCCCCTCAACCTAGGAGTTTTAGAACTCATACTAAAGTAAAAATACAAAGCAAAAACGAAAATAGGACTGAATGGTGATAAAAGTCTTTGTGATTATGTAAAATACACTTTAAATACTAAACAGATGACTAGTAAAGGTAAAATAGTCTATTTAGTGCTAAAATTCACTTTTGAGGCCCACTTGGTGAGTTTTTGGGCTGAGATTTGATGAGATCCACGTGCTATGAAGTCTCTGGGCGTGGAGGGTCCTCTTTGGACATTTGTATATTGGTTTCTGCTCTTTTGGGCGCTGGACGCCTGGAAGGGGGCAGGAGGCTGGCGTTGGACACTAGTTTTGGGCCTTCTGATCCGAAGCAAAGTATGGACTATTATATATTAGGCGAAAGCTCTGGAAGTCAGATTTTTATAGCCATTGAGAGCGCTCCATTTGGACTTCTGTAGTTCCAGAAAAGCTCTTTTGAATGCAAGCAGGTCAGATCTGGACAGCATCTACAGTGCTTTCTCTGTCTCTGAATCAGACTTCTGCTCCACCTCCTCAACTTTAGTCTCTGTCTTCCTGTCTTTGTCTTCTAGACTCTATCTCTCAGTTTTAGTCTCCCTTCTAAACACAGTATTATAGTTATTATTTTAACTAACAAAGAACTATCCTCTTCATCAATTGCTAAAGACATAAGAAAATAGTCTTTTAAGATTTTGTCACAAAATTGTAAAATTTCATCTAAATTAAATAAATACAACTTCTAAATCTCATTATCTCGCATAATTATTCTACATATTATACATAATACTGTTAAAATTTAATCAACTTAAAATGATCAATGATTAAAAATTTTATACTATAGTTAATGAAACTTATCCCTCATATTTAGTACTATTCTTCATTGATATAAAATATCATGGAGAGCACATACCAATAGCTATTCTCTACATATTTTGGTCTTGAGATATTGTTAGAAGGTAGTCAAATAACAAATAACCTTCTGACATATAATATTGAAGCCTATGTGCTTGCTTCTTTAATGACATCATTAAATTTCTTATCCTCTTGTATCAATCCAAGAGTAAAATATGCATTTATATAAATAGTATGGAGTATTACTCTTATTGTCTTTATATCTCAAAAATTCATACATCTTCTTTGAGTATTTAAGAGAAGAGGTTGGTAATAATATTTAACAATTAAAAAAAAAACATTAGTTTAAATCTCATTTATAAGACAATTACATATTTATATAAAATAGGGTTAAGTATTTTTTTCGTCCTTAACGTCTTGGGTGAAAATCAAAATCGTCTCCGACCTTTTTTGTTCTTAAAATCATCCTCAACGTTATAAAACATTATAAAATCATCCTTTTGTCCATAATAATTTTTGAAATGACATAAAAACCCTTTCCTATTATCACTACACAGTACCCACAGTACTCCACCCATTACCCCCACCCCTCATTACCCCATCCCTTTCTAATTGAAACCAATGAAGCATGCAGCATATATTGAAGCCTTGGCATTTCCGACGCTCGTGAAATGAAGCGCTTTCCTCAAGAGGCGCCTTCGATACTTTGGGAGCTTTATTCCTTGTGCCTTTTGGCCAACGTTCAAACGCTCATTAGTGGCGCCCAAACGCCCAATCTTTCCTCTCCAAGACCATTCATAAGGGGCGTTTTAAACGCCCAACCTGGCACCCATTACCCCCACCACCCATTACCCCCACCCCTTTCCTTCAATATATGCTTCGCGGGTTTTCTCTTTGTCGTTGCGGGGCTTGTGCTCTGGTTCCTCTCCCGTCACGCTATGTTTTGTTGCGCCGCCATTGTTAGAGTTTCAACCGCTCCGTCATCGCTGGGCAAGGATTTCGTTGCTCCCCTAGGAAAATATTGTGTTTTTGGTTTGTCTTGGTACAAAATACAGAAAAAAAACAGTGTGTTTTGTGGTTTGTTATTGTTGCAATAGCTCTGTGTTTTGTTATTTCTTGAATTTTAGCCAAATTTCTATTCTGTCTATTCTTCCTTTTACTTGATTTTCTGGATTTCAATTTGTTCTTCATTCTTTCTTCTGTATCATTTTTCTTGGATTTAATTTTTCTTTGTCTCTGTTGTTGTTGATTTTGGGTAGAGTTAAGGTTAGACTTATAATGGTTTTGTTACAATAAGAGAAGAAAGGGCCAAGGCAGTGGAAGTGTGATGGTTAGACTTGTGATTGTTGCTGTTGTTGGATTTTTTATTAGCAATGGTGATGATGATGCAGAGGTTAGTGGTGAGGGTAGAGGTTAGTGGTGAGGGTAGGGAGGGTTTTTCAATTTTTGTTTAAGGGCAAAATTGTCTAAAAAAATATTGTTTATGGACAAAAGGATGATTTTATAACGTTTTGTTACGTTGAGGATGATTTTAATAACAAAAAAAGATCGGGAACAATTTTAATTTTCACCTAAGATGTTAAGGACGAAAAAAGTACTCAACCCTATAAAATATTTTTCTAATAATGTGGATAATAATGATAGAGTTTTATAGTGTATATAGCACCAAATTATAGAATAGTAAATAACCATAATACAAATTTTAAAACTCCTACTTTCATGTTTTTTTAATTTTATTTGGGATTTTTTATTTAAATTAAATAATTATATTATTTATGAAAATCTATAAAACAGAGACCATTTACGAAAAATGCACAACGTACCACATCTCGAGTACTGAGACTCAAAAGCATTTATGAGCATATCCCGGTGATTGAACACCCGAGATATGATACGTAACAACTTTAATGTATCCCGGATGCACCCAGGATATGATACAATTGGAGAAAAAGGTACTGGGTACCTAGATACACATATAGAATGTAAGAACCGGAACTAAATCAGTTGCTTGGATAAAATAAAAACAATCAATTATTTACCCGAAATAGGTTCGAAAATTTAGAAATGTTAATTGGAAAATTTAAAGGTGAGATTTGAATTTAGTGAATTTTTCTGAGTGGAAAAATATAATTTTTTGTGAAAAATTGCATAAAAATGCGTACTGATAAAATAGCCAACAGTAGCAGCTTAAGTCTGTCCGGTACTGCGAGAGAGTAATAAAAATTATAGAAAATCTTAGGAAAATATTTAGAGTTGAAAACCGTGCACTAGTTCTAAATATTTTGGCCCAAAGTTAGGCCAAATGAACAAAAAACGCTAAGCGGTTGGACCGAGCCCAAATTAGGCTCAAGCCCAACATATATAAACACAACTAATGAGCATTTCAGCTCATTTTTACCCTAATTTGGAGTGAGGGGCGCTGAATAGAGAAGAGAGGAGAAGAGGGTTAAACACTATTCATCTTCTTCTTTAATCACTCATATCTTGAGTTACGGTGCTCCGATTTACGTGTTATTTGTGGCCACACAAAGCTTTCGTTGAGCTCTTCTATTTTATCTAAATAAAGTGGTAAGAATCTCAAAATCCATGCTCCAATTTTCTAGCCTAATAGTTTTACGTTTTTAGGTTTAGTTTTGAAAAGATTTTGTGATTTTAGTTGTTTAGGTGCCATCCAATAATGGATTATTATTGGTTTGTGCCCCTAATACCATTTGATAAGGTAAGTCTCTTCAAAACCCTTGTAGTTTGATATTTTGGTTAGCCCTAGTGTTGATTTTGGTATATTATATGATGTTATATTGAGGTTTGGTGATTATTAGAGTTGATTTGGTTACTTGGAGCTTGTGGATTGAGCTTGGTGGCTTTGTTTTGGTGATTTTGTGTTGTATAAAAATCGACCAAGATATGGTTTCGGTTTTTTCAGGTAATATGTAATGTTTCGTAAAACTTAGGCTAGTAGCCCTTAAGATAGGATTGGACAAATTGTTGTAAGAATTTTATATATGGTATATGAATGATCATAAAGGTTGAATGAGTTTGTATGTGGTGGTATTTATATGTTGTTTGATGATGAGTATTAATGTTTATTGTGATGATAATGTAAGGAGCAATGATGTGGTTATGCTTGATGATGAATATTGAGGGTGATTGATGATAAATTTTGTTAATCATTAATGTGGTGATGAATTTGGACGAAAATAGATGTTAAAGGGAATTGATGATGATAGATGACAAATGATGTTTATGGATAGTTGAAATGTGTAAATTGTTGACATTGTAATCTTGATTTGAAAATTATTGATTTTGTTGAACTATAAAGGGAAGAGATGGAAAATTGAGTAAAATAGGTGTAAAAATACTTGAGGTATAATAGAATAGTAAATTGTAGTATGTGGTAGTGATTTGATGATGATTTTGAGCATGTTTAAGTTTGGTTTGAATTGAAGTTTTGGAAAACTAGAGCTTTATTAAATTTTGTAAAACCTTATTTTTTATGAACTTTGACAAAGCATAACTTGGCCTTTAGACCTTTGTTTTTGATGAAATTTGATTTAAATGAAAGTTGGGTCCGAGAGCTTTAAGACTCTAGAAGAACGGACAACAAATATTTTAAAACGAAAAAGTTATGCGCGTTTAAAGTTCGGTATAAAAATCTGAATTCTGCAGCTTTTAAAAATTTTCTATGTTTGTCAGGGCATGCGTACGCAGAATAGTGCACGCGACGCGAATGTTGGCCACTGCCAAGTGATCTCACATACGCAGGCACTGGCATGCGTACCTGAGCGTGTCATTTTACAGGCATGCATACGCGGCATGTTGCACGCGACGCGAGTCTCCTTTGCTGTATTTAGTAATCACGTACGCGGATGTAGCTTACATACGTGACCTTGGCCAAATGACACACATGCGTACGCCGACAGGGAGCTTGCGTATGCGAGACCCTTGTTTTGCTGAAAACTTATTTTCTTGCAATTTTAACTTATTCTCTAGCTTTCTAAACTTCTTTAAGTATTGTTTAAGACTCCTAACTAGTAATTAGACTTTGAGGCCATTGAGGTTGAGTTAAATGACTTAAGATTAGATCTTTCTGTTAAAGAGTTTAGAGGCAGAGACTTAGACTTGAAAAGTTCTGTGGATGGAATAACTTGAGTGTCTTAGCAGAGTGCTGAGATGAGAATAAATTGAGATATATGAATGATTGTAGTGGATGAGAATGATGAGATGAGTATTAATGGACTTGTGCTATGAGAAGTGATCACTGAGACTGAGTTATATACTATTGATATGTTGAGATTCGGTAAGTTGCTATACGCCTGGCAATGACGGTGGTTAATCCTGCTTGTCGAGGTAGCAGTGTCGGCATAGGGGCTGTGGCAGTCTCCCGCCTATGTTCAGATGCGAGGGCTGAGGTTGTATCCCACTCGCATAAGCTTTCTATCCATAAGAGTGAGTAGGGCACTATATCCCAGGATTGAAAGTGAGTCGGGCACTAGTATTAGTTAGAAATTCCTTAAACTAGATTACCCTGTTTAAGGTTTACTTTATTTATATTTCATTAAGCTTGAATATCTTGTTATTGATGCGAAGTTCTAGGATTGCCTTTGGCGTCCCAGAACCTTATATCTTATCTATTGGACACTGTTACTATACTGAAAATCTCTGGTTCTCACACCATATGTTGTTATTTTCTAGATACAGGTCGTAATCCACCTCGGTGAGTTTGCGAACATGGTGACAGAGCAGAGGATGGCTTCTCTTTTGTTTTATTCAGCTTTAATTTTGTTGTAGTTATTCTCTTATCTTTTGTATATCATAGTTATGCCTTAGAGGCTTTTGCTTTTAAACTTGAGAGATAGGAAGTAAGCCTTTTATAAAACTCTGTTGTATCTCTTGACTAGTCAGCCTAAACTCCGCAGGCTGTGTCTAGTTCCTTTTGTATATCATATATACATACTTTGTTTATCTTTTAGCTACTACCTTGTATCTTAGAGCTTTAATGTAAGGTTGTATATGTATTTGTTCTGTTTTTATCTTGCCTATGCATTTAGTCATCGTGTGTGAACAGTTCGCGCTTTGTAGTTCTGCTTTATGCGACTTTGAGCTTCTATTCCTTCATCGGGCTTCTAGTATTATTACTTCCTTCCATATATATTATTGTACAAGCTTTAGAACTGTCATGGCACTTTGTTATCCTTTGCTTTACGGCTAGAGGTAAGGCTTAGGATGATAGGGTGTTACACAGAGAAAAATGGGTCTTAGTACCCAAGATACGATTAGAGAAAGAACTGGGGTTACAATACCCGAGATAAGTGTATAGTGGGAAATGAGGTCACAATACTTGAGTTACGTGTCTAATTAAGTAGGTGTCTCTGCACTCTGTTAGATAACTAAGAAAAAAAACTCTATATAAGAAACTTTTTGGCTCAACCATTAATCATAATTCATCCATTTCTCTATTCTCTATCTTTAGCCTTATTTTTTGTACTGATGGACAGTAATCAGTTATTTCTTGTTGTAATTTATCCTAATGGGATAATATAAATGGCGAAGAAGGAGTGATTTTTGAGTCTAATTCAACTGTGAGGTTGCGCACTTGCCGTGTTAATTCTCTACATGCGCTACAGGCTGTCATACTGAGCAACAATGTTGGGAATAGGTTTCAAGGAGGTTGGGGCGGATTGCATATAAATTTTTGTGAACACTTTCGAGTGGTGGATTTACTAACAAGTTATTCTGGCTCGAAGTGGATAAGCATGCGAGGATAATTTTCGACGTACATGCTAGGCTAATGCCACAATATATAATGGAGTTGATCATCCACTCCTGCTGGCCTCACACGCTAATCACGTACCCTCCGAGCTAGTCTCCAAACATCATCTTTGGCATGCCTCTTTGCCTATGTCTATGATCTGGGGCATCTATTGGAAGGTCTAACTGATCTCCCTGTCCTGGGGCAATAGGGAGGATATCAGCAGGCGGTGCTACCACCCTCAGATTAGCAAGGATGTCATCCCCATATAAGAATCAAAATTGACATGCTCGCTACCACCATGTCTAGTACTCTTGTGTGGGATGAGAATTAGGAACCCTGTCAATGATCACCATGTTCTGTGGCTGGCTACTCCCCTCCAAAAGTCATACGAGTCACGCTGCACATCGGGCCACCACACGGCATCTTCCCTAGTCGTCTTGAATAGAAAATCGTCGACATTGACCAAACCTACTGGCCGATGCTGCTGCTCCCGAGCTGTCTCTTGACTCTCTCCACATGATGAAACTCCACAAAGTGGAAGCAGATGATCAGAACAAAAACTCTCCATGTATGAATCTCTCTAGCACTCCTAATCTAGTCCGTAGCAATCTGCTGTAACTAGGGATCCTCGTATGGTGTCCATCAAAATTAGAGAATCACATAAAGTACAATAATTAGATATGAAAGACCACAAACTGTAATAAAATAGCAACCAAAAACTACTACAAGAAAAATATTGAATACCATCAAATTTACCATCGGACGTTAGTGTCACATTTAGTGTCGGATTTTTCGACGGTTTCGACTGAAAATTCGTCTGACAAAATAATTATCGTTGGATTAATAATTATGTTACTAAATTCAACGATAATCGATGGTGGGAAACTTTCTATCATTAGCGCCACATTTAGCCTCAGATTTTACGACAAATTTTTTTTACCGTAACGTTGGTTTAGTGAAATACTGCGTATAGACGACAACAAATGATTTACCATTGGATTTGTTTGCCAGTAAATCCGATGGTAAAATTAGAATGAAATTCAAACACGAAATCCTTCTCCCTCACTTCTGTGAACTTTCTCTCTCTCTCTCTCTCTCTCTGTTGTCTCTCTGAAGCTGCCGTCGTCATCACACCATTGCCACCACTTAAAAGTTGCCATTGTCGCTGTCGTAGCACATCATCCTCACTACTGCTGGAGCTATCTCCGCCGCTACCACTGTTGGTGTCTGTTCCTGTCGAAGAAAGTCACCTTATCGCCATCATTGCCACCTTCTGACACCACCACGCTTTCACTATCAGAGATAATTTTCCTATAGTTTTTAATTTTTCCAGATTTGTTTTGTGAGTTTAGGATTTTGTTACGTATATTATTAAATTTTTTATTAAATTTGTTTAATGAAGTGAGTGATTAGGTTTTATTATGATAACTTAGTGTAAATAAAAATTGAATAATATTAGGTAGGTTAGGTAGGGTGAAATTAAAAGTTCATAAGTTGTTGGAAGATTAAGGTTTGTTATTATACCGTTTACTTTTGGTATGAAAGTTGTTAATTTGGTGAAATTAGAATTAGGTTTTAATTGATTATAATGTTGAGTTATATTTATTCCTTTTAAATTAGTTTTTGAAATAGTTTTACCTTGTGAATTTAAAAAGTTGTTTATTTTTATTAGGACGGTGTTATTTTCTCTGAGATCAATTGGAGTTTGCGTCTTTCGAAGTTTGTGCAGTCATATTCCAAGTTAATTTTTCTGTCTCTGAGTATAATAAATTGTTTAATTTTTATGCCAGACTTACTTTTTCTAGGATAGAGTTTTAGGATGGAAGTGAGAGAAGGTTGCTAATGGTGCCTTCTCGAAACTCTTGTTTGCTGGAAAATCATGGAGTAATAAGGGGTTGTACACTAGAAAGATTAGGATTTATTATTTCATTGAATTCGTACTTGTTTTTATTTATGCAAATGTGATAAATTTATTTGGTGGATGTCTTTGAATTAAGTAGAAGTTATACCGAATTTTCATTTAAATTATTTGAAATGTGTTTGGTTTGTGAAAAATTGTTTAATAAATTGTATTGTTAGTTGAATTCTAGGGTGTATGTGGCAAAATGATTCCAAGTCATCGTCTGTGGATGTATGATACGGATAACAGTGAACAGGGTGGGGTTAAAACCTGAGTTCTTTAAAGAGGTGGATAAGTTTGTTGCGTATGTCTTCAGTATAGAACCGTTTAGGACCCAAGGAGTTTCTAGCTGTCCGTATTATAAGTATCGACTAACTAAGTGTTTAGGACCTTCAGAGATAACACTTCACCTCTACCGTAATGGGTTCAAAGATGGGTATTGATTATGAACGGAACATGAAGAAATGGATGAGCAGAGAATCAATTGGTCTGCCTCGAATTCCAATAGGCATGTGGGTCAATCAACGAGAGTTCGAGTGGTTAGAGAACTATATATGGAAGAAATGAATTGGGAGGGTAACCAAGAGAGATATAACAAAATGGTATATGATGCAATTGGTGTTACCGATATGGAAGATACTGAGCATGAGCCTAACCCAGAAGCAAAGAGATTTTATCATCTATTAGAATCCGCTACGAAACTTTTATTCAATGGGTGTGTTCATTCGAAACTGTCTGTCTGTGTTAGAATGATGAGTATTAAGTTTGAGTAAAATTATACCCAAGAGTCTTTTGATCATTGGGCCAGCCTTTGCTACGAATTAGTACTTGTTGGGACTATTGGCAATCTCCGGAGTCACTACAAAGCAAAGAAGTTAATTTCAAAATTAGGGTTGAATTCGGTGAAAATCGATTATTATTTGAATGATTGTATGCTGTATTATAAGGTAGACGTAGACCTATTTGCTTGTATATTTTGTGATGCACCAAGGTTTCATGTCAAGAGAAAATAGATTGGTAAACAACGGAGAAAGAAAATTCTAAAAAAAAATGAATGCACTACTTGCCCTTAATCCCTAGGTTAAAACAATTGTATGCATTGATGAGTTCCACCCGTCACATAACCTGGCATAGTAACAACAGAGATGATGGTTTTATGACCCACCCGTTATACCGAGATGCTTAGAAGTACTTTGATCGAGTCCACCCTACATTTGCAAGCAAGCATAAAAACGTTAGATTAGCTTTGTGCTTTGATAGGTTTACACTGAACTCTATAACACGTACTCTTGTTGGCCTATTATGGTGACTCCTTATAGCCTACCTCGCAAAATATGCATGAAGGACCCATATATGTTATTAACTTGTATCATACCTAGTCTAAGTAATTCAAAGGCCAAAATAGATGTCTTCTTGGAATTCTTGGTGGATGAATTGATGGTATAGAAATGTATGATATTTCAACGAAGACAAACTTCCAATTGCATGCTGTGCTAATGTGGACCATTAACGACTTTTCTGCATACGGGATATTGTCAGGTTGGTTCACTTAGGGCAGAATGTCCTATCCTATTTGTATGGAGGATACAAAGGCATTTTGGTTGACAAATGAGGTAAGAATTTATGGTTTGATTGTCACTAAAGGTTCTTTGATATTGATCATCCTTTTTGGTGCAACAAGGACTTATTTAGGAATAATAAAACTGAACAAGAAAAGGCACCCATTAGGTTGAGTGGTTTGCAGACATCATGTCAGTAAAATCTCAAGGATTATCGATAACGGAGCAGGGTTGAGACTTCTGGGATATGTCAGGGAGCATAATTGGATGAAACATAGTATATTTGCCTTATTAGAAAGAAAACGTGGTTCATCATTGTCTTGACGTGAAACATGTTTTATAATATCATGCACACGGTAATAGATGATAAGCATACGAAGGATAACGATAAGGAAATGTTAGACTTGGTTGACATTTGTAGGCAGCCATATATGAGCTTAAAGAGACTTGAGGATGGCCGATGGGCTAAACCAAAGGCGGTGTTTGCTCTAACAAAGGACTAGATATAAAATGTTTGTAGGTAGATTAAGGGAATGAGGTTCCCTGATGGTTACACCTCTAACTTTGGTAGGTGTGCAAACATCTCACAGAATATGCTTGCTGAGTTAAAGAGTCATGATTGTCATGTTTTTATGGAGTCATTGTTTCCTATCGTATTCAGAGAAGCATTCCTAGCTAAAGAGACATCCGCATCTTGCTTCTTCTATTTTGAGTCTCATGTAGAGTCACATAGAACAAGAGTTGTAAGGAACGATGAGAGGGAAGAAGCCTCGTCATGTGTACCAACCTATTCAATATTTATTTTGGAAGGAGTTGCGATGGGCGTGGGTAGTGAATATTGATGCCATACATCTGCATGTGTTGCTTAACTGTAACTAGGTTTTACCCTACCTGAGGTGAGTTTTTTAAGTCTTTGTAAATAGTAGTAATTAAGATCATTATTTTTCATCCAATCAAAATTTTGATACATTGAAATTTCTTTATTTATCCTATTGTATCATAGGTTATTCCAAGACACAAATTCGAATACATCATTGAACAATTTTTCACATTGGTTCAGAAAATTTGTCAGAGTGTATCTAACTTACATAACAGATTGGAAACTAGTTGTACTTAGTTGGGGCCCAATAAATAAGGGTACAAATTACTCGATATACAATGTTAACGGATATCGATTCCATTCTTTATAATGGTTGGTGGGAAAGAAAATAGATAACACCGGAGTTTGGGTTCGTGGGAATACCAATAGTGGTCATTCTGATTGGCATGGTGTGTTGCACCATATAATTCTGTGATAGTTTTCTGTTGCACTATGTACAATGGTGCATATTTAAATGTGAATGGTATGATCCAAGTTCGCGAAAAAGAACACGAAGCACAAGGAATACAATATCACTGATGTAAATATGACCAGAAAATATAGACACTATGATCTTTTTATTCTACCTCAAGATGCACGACAAGAATATTATTTGCCTTATTCGGGGTCATGCAAGTCTAGTTAGGTGGTTGTGGTAAAGACTAAGCCAAGAGGTTGCATCGAGTTTGATGGGACAGAGGGTCAGGAACTTTACCAAATTGATGATCTAACTCCTTCAAAAATGGTGGTTGATATCGGTGATCCGATCACCCTTAGGTCAGATGTTATGGATGATGATGTAACACCCTAATTTTTAGAACCTCATGATCGCACTAAGAGTCCAAGCGTTACTTACCTTTAAACTTTTTTAGTTTATACTATCTTTATTTAATATTGAGCCTTTGCAAATACGAACCAAAACTTTAATTAAGAAGATGATATAGTTTTTACTTTTAATTATTTAATCACAAAGATATATATATATATATATATATATCCACATAGCATTATATACATAGACTTAATCAAAGATCCTCAACTACAAGTCCTACCCCTCTAAAAACCAAAACAATAAACGACGAGAAAAAAATAAAATCTAACAACTCAACTTGTAAACATAATCTTCTTTGCTCCTGTAGCTCTGCACTAAACCTTCGCACCTATAGATGAAAGGGGGGAAATAGGGGGTAAGAACTGGGGAGTTCTTAATAGGGTCGGGGGTAAATAATTAATTTCATATTATCGCAGTTCAGTTAATCGTAGCTTAACATAGGGAGCCAGAACAATAAGCAGTTATAGAGCTTCAAATATTAATAATTAATGAAAATCACAAACACACTCAAGCAACCACAAATAATTCACAACACCGAACCAAATGCAAAATGTACAAACATTGATGTTGCATGTCTATTCCTATCGCAGGTAATGAGCTCATTTGTCGGTCTCGACTCACACCCGATGCAATCCAACTCACAAGTCGGATAAGGCATTCCAGCGACATAACCTCTGCAAGTTTCTACTTCTTGTAGGCGCTGATTCTCCAGCTGAAGTATGTCGAACATGACCTCTACAAGTACTTGCAGGCGTTGATTCTCCAGCTGAAGCATGTGACCCCTTCTCCTGGAAGCCATTCCATATTTACGGGTGTCCCCGCGCAATCATTCTCATACAAAGCCCACGACTTAATATTTTCACATCGGCACCATAACTATTTACTTTCTGTCACCCTCTCTTAACCTTTCAATCATTCTCACAGCCTGTGGCGGACAGTCTTTTAAAGCTTTTTCTTTATCTTTTGCCCTCTTCTCTATTGTGGCAGAGATCCCTTTAGTTAATATATTCTTTTAATTCTTTTATTCTTTGTTATTTATTGAATTATATTTTGACTTAACTCAGGAACCTTTGTCTGAGTTTGTCTTCCAGTGGCATAACCTTCGTAAGCAACCTTTGTCTTACAGGTGCGACTCTCTTGAGCCGATGTATGCAAACATAATCTCTATAAGCGACCTCGATCTTACAGGTGAAGATCTCTCTAGCTAATGTATGTATTGATAACATCTGTAAGCAACCTTTGTCTTATAAGTGCGACCATCTCCTAGATTGGCCGATGTATCTCTCGAAAGCGAATCTCGGTGGATTCACCACCATATCCCTGCTTATCTCATTTTCTGTTCGTTCTTTCTTTCTTCTCTTTCTTATCATTCCACAATATAAATTATCTTTGCATTATTCTCTCGCCTTTTCCTAAGTCTCTTATGGAAAGAGAATCAAGATTCTTAATTTTGATTTGTCTTTCTAAAACTTTTAGGACAATTCTCTGCTTACACTTTTAGTATATCATAATAACAATAAAGAAGTAATAGTATTATTATTTTATTATTCAAAACTTATTAATTTAAACTTCAAATGATTTTATTACTTAAACTTATTAATTTAAGCTTTTATGAATTATTCTTTAACTCAGAGCTTTTGAAATATTTATATTTTTTCTCCAACACATTTTTACAAATTACTAAAATATCTTTACATATATTATAATCACCAAATTATCCTTGTATCTTTTATAAAATAACCATTTTGTCCCTAAACTTCTTACTTTTTATCCAAAATATCCCAAAACTTATATAATTACAAATCTAACTTCGATTTTTATTAAAATACTATTCTAACCTCAAAAATAAATTTTATTTCCATGATTATACTTTTACCAAGGAACCGAACCCCATTCCCAAAATTTTTCAAGTTTCTGCTTCATTTTTTAAGTCCATTTTTGAGCTTTACGGTTACTGACTTTTCATAATTTTTAATTTAGTCTCTCGACCATCAGACCTCATCAATATTTTCCAGTATTTTCACATAAAATAGCCCCAAGATTCACTTAAAAGAGTTCAGGGGCTGAATCCACCAAGGCCAAACTATAATCTAAAAAATAACAATAATTCAACTAAGTTCAACATAAAACTCAATCAAACTCAATAATAATCAATCAAACCAACATTCACTTATCAAATTCACATTTAATTATTATAAAATTACTATACCCTACCTCCATACAAAATCAAAACAACGAAAACTCCGAAGAAACTTTTTGATCGGGTTGCTGAAGAAGAAAACATCAGAAATCGTTTGTGCCTCCTGGAACTCCAATTGGCCGAACTCAAGGGGAAGATGAGCTATGTGATGGCGAAAAATTGAATTCGCACAAACTAACAGGCAAGTATACCGGATCGCATCAAGTAGTAAAACTCACAAGAGTGAGGTCGATCCTACAGGGATTGATGGATCAAGCAACTTTAGTGAGGTGATATGTCTAGTTAAGCAAAATATTGAAAGAGTTGGTGAAAATTGATTAACAGAATGTAAATTGCAGGGAATGTAAAGTGCTGAATGTAAATTAACAGAAACTTAAATAGCAAGAAACTTAAATTGCATGAAAAATAAATTGCTGGAAATGTAAATGGGGCTTTGGGTGCAAGGAAATTAAAGAGAGCAGTAAATCAAGCAATTGAAATGAACTCAAGGACAATTAACAAAAGGAAAGATTCATTAGAGATTAGAGATATCATAATCCATCATGAATCAAATGGGTTTCAACTTCTTTCTCAATCATATGAGTAGATCTATGGCGGATTAAAATTGATTGGATCCCAATTCCTTGGCAACCCAATCTCTCTAATCACAATCAATCTTGCCAATTCCTTTATCTAATTGTCATGAGAAGAGGTTAAGCATGTTCTCTTATCCATAAGCCCCACTAATTCTCAAGACCTCAATTCCTCCCAAATAGTGTTGGTCAAGAGAATTGTGAAAGATAGAGCCTCAATTCTAATGCTCATGATTCCCCTTTCGAGTCTCACACAAGCATTCAATAGATTCAAACCCCCTTCTGGAGTGAATAAATCTTAGTCAAAACAGAGGATATCCTATAGCTACCCAAGCGAATTGAGAATAAGAAGAAGTTCACTCAATCATGTGAATTATAATAGAGCTCCTCTCCTAATGAAGTTGGGGTTTAATTGATCATCGCTCTAAGAACACTTGCAGAAAATTTAAATTGCATGAAAGTAAATCAAGCTTAATAGGAACAGAAATGTAAAATTGGCAGAAAGGTAGAAGTGCAGGAAATTAAAATTGCATAAAGGAAATGGAATTCAATACAAACTACAATGTAAAAATGGCAGAAAAGAAAAGTGTATACAACTAAAAAAAATCCTACACTACATTCCCCTGGAGTCTCTAATCCTCCAGGTGCCAGAGCCCCCTATTCTACTCCTACTCCTACTGCAGCCTTCTACTAGAACCCCCTTACTAACTTAAACTCAAGGCTATTTATACACTTTCTTCATTTAGTCTTCAAGTACATGGACTGGGCCCTTTGGCCTCTGTTGAAGCTAGTTGGGAGTGACCTTTAGTAAAGTTGATGAGGACGTTTGAAAGTTAACGTTCATACTCTGCATGGGTGCCAATTTGTATTGAAGTTGAAGTTCACATTGGAGTTCAATGTTTGAGCTCAAACGTTGGGTCAAACTTTGCCAAACAAGGCTGGGACGTTGGCCCTGAAGTTTAACCCAGTGTTGGACTCAACGTTGGACCTAATGTTGGAGTATCAACGTTTGCTCATCCACGCGTACGAGTGACCCACGCGTACGCGTCACTTCACGATTTTTCAACTCCAAAACTTGAAATTTGTCGAGCACGTTAGGGGTAACATTGGACCACCAACGTTCCCTCCAACGTTGGCACCCCTCTACCTTAACGTTGCTAACAACGTTCGGGCACTAACTTTGGCTCCAACGTTGCACCATAGGAGTAGTTGGAGGCATAGTTGGAGGTCTAACTATGGCTCCAACTATGGCCTCTTGAATGAGTAGTTTGAGGTCCAACTATGGCTCCAACTATGGTCTCTTGAATGAGTAGTTGGAGGCATAGTTGGAGGTCCAACTATGGCTCCAACTATGGGCTTCCTCATTGCAACGTTTAAGGTGACGTTTGAGGTCCAACTTTGGGCTCAAACGTTGCCTCTTGCTTATAGTTTGAGTTATAGTTGGAGGTCCAACTATGACTCCAACTATGCACCTTTCTTGGCCAACGTTTGAGGCATAATTGGAGGTCCAACTTTGGCTCTAACTATGCATCTCTTTGAGCATAACGTTTGAGGCAACGTTGGAGCACCAACTTTGGCTCCAACGTTGGTCTCTTTTCCTCTTCATCAATGTTTCTAATTTCATGCTCCACTATAGACTATTAAACATGGTTGGAAAGCTCTAAATGTCAGCTTTCTAACCCAACTAGAAGCACCTCAATTGGATATCTGTAACTCAAGTTATGCTCCTTTGAAGGGGACAGGGTCACTGGAGTTGGTGTGCAACATTTGAGGCAACGTTGGCACACCAACGTTTACACCAACGTTGGTAACAACGCCAGATTCTGAAGCTCAAACTTATTGTCCATGATGCACGGAAACTTGTCTCTCAATAATTTTCCCTCGGCAAGTATACCGAATTGTCGTCAAGTAAAAACTCACAATAGAGTGAGGTTAAATCCCACAGGGATTGATTGGTCAAGCAATTTTAATTGGAGGAATGTTCTAGTTGAGCTAAGCAGAATTTGATTTGAGAGTTGCAGGAAATTAAATGGCGGAAAAGTAAATAACAGAAAGTGTAAATGCTGGAATTAAAGATCAAAATGTAAATCGCGGAAAGTAAATTGCAGAATCTTAAATGGGGATTTGGGGAAATGAACATAAAAGTAAATGGCAGAAAGTAAAGAGAATGGGTAAGATCAGAAATGGGGGATTCATTGGGCTCATGAGATGTTGTATTCTCCGGATCAAGTTCATTTTCATCTCTTCCTCAATCAATGCATTCATTGATCACCTTGGCAATATTAAGTGATTGAATTCCAATTCCTTGGTAATTCAATCTCTCAAATCTTGATCAATAGCCAATTCCTTGGTCTAATTGCTCATGAGAAGAGATGAAGAGTGGTCACTGATTATACTACATGTATTTCCAAATCAAAGTGTTGGTAGGATTATATGTCACTATATCCATCCAAACCCCAATTTGGTCAAACATGAGAAAGCATTTCTAGCATGATCTCTTCATTCCTCTTTCAAGGTTTCGAAGAGATCCAAGTATGAATAGCTTCTTTTCCAAGACAACTACCCAATTGGATGAAGATTGAAAGCTTTCTAGTAAAATCAAGAGAAAAGAAAGAAGAAGAATAATAAAAACTATTATTGATCCATCAAATTACAACAGAGCTCCCTAACCCAATGAAAGGGGTTTAGTTGTTCATAGCTCTGGGAATGGAAAGCAAAGATGGAGAATACATTCTGAAAGTAAAACTAGAAGTTGCAGAGAAAGTAAAATTATACAGAGAGTAGTTCTCCCAATGCCCTAAGCTCTCTCTCTAGTTCAAAACTACTCCTATATGTACTACTCTTCTGATCTTCTAGTTGGCTCTTCAAGTTTTTGGATATGGGCCTTTGGATCTTGAGTTTGAAGCAGTTTGGAATCTTCAGTGGGCTCAGCTTTACTTGCAGAGAAAGTGTGAAGTAGGCATGGACTTTAGCTAGGACGTTAGTGGCGTTAACGTTAAGTGAAAATGTGGGTTCGAGAACGTTAGTGACGATCACCTTTTTCACTAACGTTCCTAGCCTAAGATGGTTCACGTTAACTTCAACGTTAGTGGCACTAACGTGACCACTAACGTTGCCTCTTAGTCCATCGCAAGCGTTATTGGCGTTTACCTTTGCCAATAACGTTGCTCTTAGCCCCCTTTTCTCACGTTAGAGTCCACATTAGTATAACTAACGTGGCTCTTAATGTGGGCATGCCTTAGCCTCGAGAGCGTTAGTGACACTTACCTTTGTCACTATCGCTCCAAACGCCCCTTCTCACGTTAGTGCCTCACGATAATTGTCTTAACGTGGCTATTAACGTTGTGGTGATAGCCATCTCCAACGTTAGTGACAAAGGTAAGTGTCACTAACGTTGGCTCATCATTCCTTCCTCCACGTTAGCTTCCACGTTAATGCAATTAACGTGGCAGCCAACGTGGCTCATAGTGGTTTGGTCCAACGTTAGTGACAAAGGTGAGTGTCACTAACGTTGGCGATTCCTTGCTCCTCCCACGTTAGAGTTCGCGTTAATGTAGTTAACGTGACTCTTAACGTGGCCAATTGGGCTTAGTCCAATGTTAGTGACAAAGGTGAGTGTCACTAACGTTGGCATGGTCTTCCTTTCCACGTTAGAGTTCACGTTAACTAAGTTAACATGACTCTTAACGTGGCTAATTGCCAATTTGGAGCATTAGTAGTGTTCACTTTTACCACTAATGCTGGAGCTCCCTTTTTCTCTACGTTAACTACCACGTTAATGTAGTTAACATGACAATTAATGTGGGCCATGATGGTCTCGAAGCCGTTATTGGCAATCACTTTTCTCATTAACGTTGCAAGTTTATTCCCATTCCACGTTAGAGGTCACGTTAATTAGATTAACGTGGCTGCTAACGTGGCTCTTCCTTGCTTCCTTTGTCCTGAAATCAAGCAAATAAAGTGCATCAAAGCTCTAATCCAAGTTATGAGACATGCATTATCCAATTTGTCATTCAATTCATGCATAATTCTCATAAAATCACATGAAATTCATAATGTTTGCTTGAATCAAGATGTAAGTGATTATCTACCCAAGACTTGCTTAGTAACTAAGAAAATGCATGAAACTACCCTAAAACAGTAAAGAAAAGGTCAGTGAAACTGGCCAAAATGCCCTGGCATCACAACACCAAACTTAAAGCTTGCTTGTCTCTAAGCAAGTACTGAAACATAAGAATGATGAATGAAATGACAAGAGAAATGAATCATTATTGTGGAAGTCATGTCCTTGGTTTTATGGGGTTTCATGCATAGCAACTTAGGTTCATTCCTTTATTGGCTTTCAGACCTTTACCATGCCCTGGAATACTCACTTGATTGCACCCTATGAGACTTTTATTTATTGATCCCTTTTTCTTTTCAGGGTTTGGTTGTGTTCTTTAGACTAGGTGCTTTGTAAGGGGGCGACTCTTTAAGATAAGCTTTCAACCAGCACTCCCGAACCAGTTTGTCCAAGGTGCTGGGTGTTAAGACACCCCTAAGGACTTACTCCCTCAAGTCTCTTTCCCCTATACATACACACCACATGCACATGGTTTGTTATTTTCTTACTTGAGGCCTTGGTGTCCAGTACCTCTTTGGGTTACTAAGTGTTCTGTAGCAAAGGTTACTCTTGATAGTGGACTTTTAGCTGATAATTCCGGGTTAGTTAACCCAAGTTACCAAGTGATACGGTACCCCTGAGAGCTTATTCATCCAAGTATATCCTTTGCACAGGAGCACCACAGACACATGCCTTAAGATTCAACCCTTGGTGCCTAGCCTTATTTCTTATTCTTTTTCTTTATTTCTCAACTTTCATTTTTCTTTCTCTTTTTCTAATTAGGATCTTGTTATGTAGCTAGTCTCATGGGGTGTGTTTCAAGCATATGATTCAGGACAGATAGTTGCCTTCCTACCTTATTGGTGAACCAACTTAGCTAAGTAATTACTACACCACAAGCTTAAGAACTTTAATCCACAAATTGAACATCACTCTGGTCTTTCATAACATCTCTTTTTATTTGACTTCAAAGGACAAGCATACAAGTAAGCAAGGTGAAAATGCAGCAAATCATTTGGCACAACTAGCATAGACCTAAGCAGTAAAAACTTAGAGGCAGAATTTAAAATCCTAAATTACCATGGAAGCATGTTCTATTTCATACATGATTTTCCTTATTTAAAACTTGAAAAAGATGGAAAAAAGAGGGAACTCTACCACCTTTTACTCATGGGAGTGCTCATGCTCTCCCTCTTGTTTGTCCTCTTTGTGTCCACTTGTGCTTCCTTGTATTCGTGCCAGTCTGGCTTTCTTCCACTCCTCAAGTGCCTTCCTTACTAATTCTTGACTCTTTTCTACCCTCTCTCTTTCTTCTCGCGCTAATTCATCCTTTACTTCTTCATATCTTGTGATTCCTGGATGCAGTACAGGCAGTTGTCCAACTAAGTACCCAAGCCTGGCTTGAGTGTTTACATGATGTCCAGTCTCATTCATGTAAACTCCCTCTGCAAATGATCTGTATTCGTCAAAGAGTTCTGCCTGTTCCAATTGTTTCAGATGCATTTCATGTATGTGTGCACCTTGATGTGCTTGGATATTGATTAGCTTTTGGATGGCTTCTTGTTGTTGATCCTGCCTTTGCTCTATCCTGTGGAAGGATTCACCCCATTGTTTCCCTTGTTCCAATTGCCGCTCCATCATTTGCTTTTGTCACTCCCCCTGTTGATTCATCCATCTAGAGAGTGATTCTTCTTGACGGTCCACCAATTGTAGTTGCAGCTCTTTCTGTGCCCCTTGATTTTTCAAGTATTGTCTAGATAAGCCCTCAATGGCTTCCTGTAGTTGGTGCATGTCTAAAGGGACTTGCTCCTCTAGGTTTTGTCCTTCTACCACTTGATGGGTTGGCCTCTTTCTTGGCTTCCGTTGAGGTAGGGGAGATGCAACAGCATGCATTTGCCGAACAGTAATTGGGATGCCCATTTTTATCCACTCAGGGTCCTCATCCTCGAACACCACCCCAGCCCTGTCACACAGGCAGAAAATAGTGCTGGGGTAGCCTAACCTTCCTCCAGAATTGCTCTTCTCAGCCATCTTCCTAATACCTTGGGCTATGAGTTCATGAACCTTGATCTCTCCCCCTTTAAGTATACATTGCATCATTGTTGCTCTCTTAAGATTCACCTATGAGTTATTCCCGGCAGGAAGGATGTATCTCCTTATAATTTCAAACCACCCATTTGCTTCAGGGGTGAGGTCCCCTCTCTTGATGAACTTGGGTTTCCCCTGAGGATCTCGTACCCAATCAGCTCCTTGCACGTAAATATCTTGTACAATTTGGTCATGATTGGGGCTGCTATCTATTCTGGAGTGATAGCTTTCTTCTGCAAATGGTATGGTTCGCAGCTTTAACGCCCTCATGATGCTCATGGGGCTGAAGTCCACGATCACCCCTCTCACGAAGCTTATATATGAATCATCTGCCTTATCATACCTGACTGCATTTGCATAAAACTCTCTTACCAGAGTTGCATTTACTTTTATGACTGGATCAGTAAGGAGCTCCCATCTTCTCTTTTTCACCTTCTCTGTGATTTTGGGGCATTCAGTCTTTCTGACTTGAAAGCCTAGCTCATATATGATCTCCTTATCAACCATCCACCCGAATTGCAATGCATGGTGAAAGGTTCTAAATTTCTTCTCATTGAAAGGGTGTTGCTCCATAGGCTTCTTCCCCTTTCTTCGTTTAGAGCTTGACGATGCCATGAATAGGAGTTGATATGTAAAGGTGGTAAGGAGTATGAGTTGCTGGTGGAATTCGATTGGGTTTGGATCAGGTGTATCTTGGAGAATTGTATTTCGATAGTAAGAAGCTTGAAGAAGTGGGTGTTGGAATGTGAAGGGAGGTACGGACTAGGAATCACTTATATAGGGAGACGGTGAGTGAATGAAAGATGTGGATTGATGGAGTGGTTGTGTGATGAACGGATGGGGTTTAGCATGGGATGAGCACCAGGATCATCAACTTTATGAAGGGGGTTGGTTCAGTTTCCAAGCGTATCATTCTTCCAATGTTGCATGGCAACATTTTCCAATACATTCCCCTTGAAGACACGTGTATAGTCCTCTCCTTTTGTGATGGCCGAACCCTTCCTCCTTCAATTGTCCCATCAATTTTCCTACAAAACAAGAGGAATGTGATTAATGAATTTGTGGATAGTGGCGGCAAAATTTAAAAGGGAAGAATAACTACTTTTTTTTTTAAATTTTTGCTTCTAAATGGTAAGTGCTTTTCATGAACACAAACCAACTGACTACTTAACTCTCCCTGTATGCAACATTGGTGACACCAAACTTAGTTTGTGGCACTGTGGTGTAAAGAGTGTTGTTCGAGGCTCTAAGAGTGACATGATATGAATTGCATTTATGTTCTCTTAGTAGGCATTGAACACCAAACTTGTTCGTCACTATGTGTTGCATAAAAAGATTCATTCAAGTATGTGTCAAGGTTGATTTGGGATTCATGAGCCTTGCATTATTAACTACTTTAAAGCATATAAAACATGGGTTGCCTCCCATGAAGCGCTTCTTTAGCGTCACTAGCTTGATGTTCTGACTTTGTCAGGGTGGTTGGTAATGCTTCAAATCTTCCCCCCTCGCAGTAAATCTATCTCCATTGGCTTCATCAAGGATCTCCACATGTTCTAAGGAGAGGATTCTGTTGATGGTGAAAACTTTAGGTAGCTGAGATGGGATGGTGGGGAGATGAGATGGGATAACTGGGAAATAAGCTGAGATCACTTTATCCCCTGGAGAGAAGTCCTCTGTAGGGATCTTCTTGTTCCTCCACCTCTTTAGTGTTTTTTTCTTTGTTCCTTTTGATGTTGCCCTGCTCTTGGTGACCTCTTGTTCCAAGGAAATTTTATTGCTGGTCTCATATGACTCTGGTGGTTTAGGTTCCTCTTGGTTTTCCTTTAGCTGTGACAACTTCTGACTGTCTTGCTCATCAACCAAAGGGATTCCTAGGTGTACAGCTTGTGCTTCGATGCTTGTCTCTTCCACCAGTGCTTTATTGTGCTCTCCCCTTGGTTTCTTGTTTTCCTGATCTGCTTCTTGTGAGGGTTTGAAGACATTGAATGCGAGTTGTTCATCATGTATCCTCAGTATTAGCTCTCCTCGCTCCACATCTATGAGCGCTCTGGCTGTAGCTAGGAATGGTCTTCCCAATATGATTGGGTGAAGGTGACTCTTTTCCATTTCTAATATGACAAAGTCTGTGGGAAGGAAGTAGTTCCCAACCTTCACCAACACGTTTTCAACCACTCCTACTACTTGTTTTTGAGTTTTGTCGGTCAGCCTGATGACTACGTCTGTGGGAATTAGCTCATTAATCTGCAGCTTCTTCATAAGAGATAGAGGCATTAAGTTGATGCTTGCCCCCAGATCACAGAGTCCCTTATCAATTAGTGTGTCTCCTATGGCACAGGGGATGTGAAAACTCTCTGGGTCTTTCCTTTTTGTAGGCAACTCTGGTTGAATGAGAGCATTGCACTCTTTATTCATCACTATTGTTTGCCCTCCTTTGAGTCAGCATCTCTTTCATACACTTAATGTATGAGGGCATTTGTTGGAGAGCCTTGATGAATGGTATGTTCACATGGAGAGATGCAAACATATCAAGGAATTTTGAGTATATTCTCTTTTCTACACCACCCTTGAGTTTTTGGGGAAAAGGTGCATAGAGTTTCAGCATCTCCTTCTGTGTAATTTTGGTTTCTTGGTGACCCTCTTCTTGTTTCTTTGCTGAGGTACCTCTAGGTTGTTCTAATGGTTTGTTCGGCTCTTCCTCAGTCCCCTTATCACTTGTAGTGACCATCTTGCAGTCTTCCCATCTTACTTTCTTTGCTTCACCTCTCGGGTTTTTCTCTGTGTCACTTGGAAAGCTGTCAGTGGGTTTGGGAATCTTCTCAGAGAGGTATCCCACTTGAAATTCTAGCCTCTGAATGGTGTCTCCCTGGTTTTTGAGATTAGCTCGCACCTCCTTCTTGAACACCTTGTTCTCTTGGAGTTCCTTATATATGCCTTCAAGTAAGGTTTCAATCCTTGAGAGTCTATCCTCAGATGTTCATGAGTTGGAGTTGGAGTGATGAGAAGGGCCATTTTGGCTTTGGTATGGATGTTGAGGTGTGTTGTTAGGTGGGTGCTGATATGATCTCTGTGTAGAATGTTGGTGAGCTGCATTATTGTTGGGGTTGTGGCGTCTCTGATCTTGGCCTTGATCTTGTTGATTTCCCCATCCAAAGTTTGGGTAGTTCCTCCAACCAGGATTATAAGTTTTGGAATATGGATCATGGGTCTGTCTAGGTGAGTTTCCAATGTAGTTGGCTTGTTCCTGATCACCCTCTGCCTCTGCATTTACTCCTTCTTGAGTTGCTGATGAGGTGGTGATTGCTGCTACTTGGTTCCTCTCCATCTTCTTGGTAAGGTCAGCCAGCTGCTTGGTAATCAGCTTGTTCTGGGCCAGCAGTGCATCCACATTATTTAGCTCCATTACTCCTCTAGTGTTGCCTCTTTCAGAAGCATAGAAGTAGTCATTCTCGGCTACAGTCTCAATGACATCTATGGCTTCTTCAATGGTCTTCTTCTTGTTCAGAGATCCCCCAGATGAGTGGTCTACTGCCTTCTTTGATTCGTAAGAAAGACCCTCATAAAAGATGTGTAACTGCACCCATTCGTTGAACATATCTGGTGGGCACCTTCTTGTCAAGTCCTTAAACCTCTCCCATGCTTCATATAGAGTCTCACCATCTTGTTGCCTGAAGGTCTGTACCTCGGCTCTCAACCTGTTGATCTGTTGAGGAGGATAGAATCTCGCCAAGAATTTGTTCACCACATCTTCCCAGGTTGTTAAACTCTCCTTCGAGAAGGATTCCAGCCATTTGGATGCTTTGTCCTTGAGTGAGAAGGGAAACAAAAGCAGTCTATAGGTGTTGGGATGAACACCATTAGACTTCACAGTATCACATATTCTCAGGAATGTGGTTAGATGTTGATTGGGGTCTTCTTGGATACTTCTTCCGAATGAACAGTTGTTCTGAATAAGGGTGATGAGCTGTGGCTTTAGCTCGAAGTTATTGGCATGTATGGTTGGCTTTTGAATGCTACTTCCACAATTTCCTGGGTTTGGATTGATGTAAGAGCCCAGAACTTTTCTCTCTTGCCCAGCATGATTTGCTGGACCTTCTCTGCCATGGTTGTGAGCCTCTTCTTCATGATGGTTCTCCATATTCTCATCCATGTCTGGTTCAAAGTACTCTTCCTCTTCCTCAGCACCAACAATTCTCTTTCCTCTTGCTTCCCTCCTTAGTCTAAGGAAGGTCCTCTCAGGTTCGGAGTCGAAGGAAGTTGAAGCCCCGCTTCTTCTACCTGTCATACAACCAACAAGGCCAAAGCAAAAGGAAGATAGAGAGTATTCTTTAAAAAAAAATGCTGTTAGTGTGAGTGATGCAATATATCAAACAGTTGGTGGGTTAGTGAACTAAATTGTAACAACTACGAGAACACCACTAATGGGTAGGGGTAAAGGGAAGGAAATAACTAAAACTGAAAGTAAATTACTCAAACAGAATTTAAATCAAACAAAAGAAAAATGCTCAATCTAGTTATCCACCAATTTAATCATTGTTAATACAAAATCAATCCCCGGCAACGATGCCATAAACTTGATGCACGGAAACTTGTCTCTCAACAATTTTCCCTCGGCAAGTATACCGAATTGTCGTCAAGTAAAAACTCACAATAGAGTGAGGTCGAATCCTACAGGGATTGATTGGTAAAGCAATTTTAATTGGAGGAATGTTCTAGTTGAACTAAGCAGAATTTGATTTGAGAATTGCAGGAAATTAAATGGCGGGAAAGTAAATAACAAAAAGTGTAAATGCTGGAATTAAAGAGCAAAATGTAAATGGCGGAAAGTAAATCGCAGAATCTTAAATGGGGATTTGGGGAAATGAACATAAAAGTAAATGGCAGAAAGTAAAGAGAATGGGTAAGATCAGAAATGGAGGATTCATTGGGCTCAGGAGATGTTGTATTCTCTTTTGAAGCAGTTTGGAATCTTCAGTGGGCTCAACTTTACTTGCAGAGAAAGTGTGAAGTAGGCATGGACTTTAGCTAGGACGTTAGTGGCGTTAACGTTAAGTGAAAATGTGGGTTCGAGAACGTTAGTGACGATCACCTTTTTCACTAACATTCCTAGCCCAAGATGGTTCACGTTAACTTCAATGTTAGTGGCACTAATGTGACCACTAACGTTGCCTCTTAGTCCATCGCAAGCGTTATTGGCGTTTACCTTTGCCAATAACGTTGCTCTTAGCCCCCTTTTCTCACGTTAGAGTCCACGTTAGTATAACTAACGTGGCTCTTAATGTGGACATGCCTTAGCCTCGAGAGCGTTAGTGACACTTACCTTTGTCACTAACGCTCCAAACGCCCCTTCTCACGTTAGTGCCTCACGACAATTGGCTTAACGTGGCTACTAACGTTGTGGTGATAACCATCTCCAACGTTAGTGACAAAGGTGAGTGTCACTAACGTTGGCTCATCATTCCTTCCTCCACGTTAGCTTCCACGTTAATGTAATTAACGTGGCAGCCAACGTGGCTCATAGTGGCTTGGTCTAACGTTAGCGACAAAGGTGAGTGTCACTAACGTTGGCGATTCCTTGCTCCTCCCACGTTAGAGTTCACGTTAATGTAGTTAACGTGACTCTTAACGTGGCCAATTGGGCTTAGTCCAACGTTAGTGACAAAGGTGAGTGTCACTAACGTTGGCATGGTCTTCCTTTCCACGTTAGAGTTCACGTTAACTAAGTTAACATGACTCTTAACGTGGCTAATTGCCAATTTGGAGCGTTAGTGGTGTTCACTTTTACCACTAACGCTGGAGCTCCCTTTTTCTCCATGTTAACTACCACGTTAACGTAGTTAACGTGACAATTAACGTGGGCCATGATGGTCTCGAAGGCGTTATTGGCAATCACTTTTCTCATTAACGTTGCAAGTTTATTCCCATTCTACGTTAGAGGTCACATTAATTAGATTAACGTGGCTGCTAACGTGGCTCTTCCTTGCTTCCTTTGTCCTGAAATCAAGCAAATAAAGTGCATCAAAGCTCTAATCCAAGTTATGAGACATGCATTATCCAATTTGTCATTCAATTCATGCATAATTCTCATAAATCACATGAAATTCATAATGTTTGCTTGAATCAAGATGTAAGTGATTATCTACCCAAGACTTGCTTACTAACTAAGAAAATGCATGAAACTACCCTAAAACAGTAAAGAAAAGGTCAGTGAAACTGGCCAAAATGCCCCGGCATCAGTCCACCCCATACTATTATATATTGTTGGAAAGCCCTGAATGTCTACTTTTCAATGCCATTGAAAGCGCATCATTTGAAGCTCTACAGCTCGAGCTATACTCCATGGAATATAAAGAGGTCAGCTGGCCTTACTACAGGTTGATACTATGTTCATCTTTGCACTTTCTGGGCCAGTTTTCTCCCTCAAATTTAGTGTCTACCATGTAGTGCCATATATGCTTAGAACGCTCTAGATTCCTACTTTTCAATGCCTATTGAAATCACCTCATTTGGAGCTTTGTAACTAAAGTTATTCTTGTTTGAAGAAGACACAGTCAAGCTGTTAGGAGCAACATTTATGGCAACGTTGGTGAACCAACTTTGGCCACCAACGTTGCTTGCTCTCTTTCTTCTCTGCCCTTCCTTTGCTTCTTATTACCTATCATCAACCAAACAAAATGCATCAAAGTATTGCCATAATCACAAGATTTTGCATCATTCATAACAATCAAGTAAATATTGCATAAATCTCATGAAAATGCATAAAATTAACAATGTTTGATTGAATCAAGACAAACATGAAATTCTCATCCAAACACTTACTTATTGCCTAAGAAATGCATGAAAACCAAGTAAAAATAAATGAAAAAGACTTGTGAAACTAGCCTAAGAGGACTTGTCATCACTATGTCACCGTCATCTTCTACCGAACAAAAGTGACGCCAATGTGTAGAGGAGGAGGATACGAACATTTTTATTGGATTAGATTTTTTATTGGAGTTACGGATCTCAAAAAATCAAAGTCGGAAGCTTGGAGGTGCCATGGATTCTCTTTCTCACTCACGGTCCATTTCTTTCTCTTTTCTTTCTTCTTATAACGTTAAAGAGTGATTATGAGACATTGGTGATGATGATTAATGAATGAAATTTGGTTAGGTGTCACAAGAGGTTGGGTGTCACTTCCTTAAGCTGTTGAGTCAGCGGTTCAAGTTATAAATATCTTAAACGAATAACTATGAAAACTAAATATATTAAAACACAAGTAATAATATATATGATTTACTAATATAAATGACATTAGTAACTTAAGGATGAAAGATATTTGATGAAGCATTAGTAAAGTTAAGCTCACCAAAGAGTACAAATGTTTACTCAAATCGGCGGATTTAGAACTCGATAATGATAATATTAACTAAACTCTATTTTTAAATTAAAAATATCAATTACTCAAATTAAAATATACATATAATTTTCATTACTTATAAATTACTGGATGATGGTTTTCAGTGGCTAAGAGAAGGGGGGTTGAATCTTAGCCCCTTTTTCGCTTATTGAAACTTGCTGGTCTTTGAAACAACTTCTGGAGACTTTTTGATTTTTGTCTCGTACCCAGCCACGAGACTTTTTCTTTTTATCTCATAACCCGGCACGAGATATTTTTCAGTTTTATCTCCTATGCAGCAGAAACAGAAATGGAGTAGAAGAAAGAGAGAGAATCACACCAAGATGTATCCTGGTTCAGTTGTAAAGTGCAATGCAGCCTACATCCAGTCTCCATCACAACAATAATGGAATTTCACTATAATCAAACAGATTACAGACACCAATTCTCCCTAGGAACTACCCTTTCTATCCGGGACAAGTCCAGAATCTATCCCCAATCCTGAACTTGACTTGGTCACTTACCAAGCTTTCAACTGTTAAGTGCTAACCCAACTTGCAAGGGGATTCCCACAGAATCATGAAACACAACACAGATGTACAAAGGACCTCTAGGACATCTATGGCTTTTTCTTTTAATTTTGTATACTCTACCTTTTTTCGCTCTATGGCTTTTTCTTACAAACCTCACACTGTTTGCCTTTTTCACCATGAGACTCAAGACAGACAAAACTAAAGAAAATACAAAATGAAACACATTGAAAGAGAAGAACTTCTGTTAGCTTGGGTAGCTATGAGAACTCTGTGCTTACTCTCCTTTCTCCTTGCTTCAAGCCCTGGCTGTTCTCCCTTATTTATAGAAGGAGAATCCTCCAAGGTTGAAGCTCTTGAACCGAGCCAACTTCTTCTTCTTCATGCAAAACCGGTTTGGCGAGAGAGAGAGAGAGGAGAGGAAACCGAATGCTATATCCAATATGCAAGTACCTCTGTGTCTTTCCTTTGCACCAAGCTCCTTCAATCCGGGCCTTCCATCTTGACTTGCACTCCAAGAAGGACTCCTAGCCCTTGATGAGTTCTTGATGATGATAGCTTCATCTGCTCCAATTTCTGCCTCATCCTCTACATAGCTACAGTAGCTACCTCCTGTAGTGGTTGAGCAAAAGCTGAAACAAGCCATCCCTCAAGGATCTTCTTCCTCTAACCGAATAGATCTTCTTCCATTTTCAGGTATGGAAGGCTTGAGTCTTCTTCACCATATCTTACCATTAGTGGTAAAGATCTCAGCCACTCCATACTTCAAATTTTCTTTTTCTTGAAGCCATCATTACCATGGCCTTGCTCCTAGCTTTTTCTCTTTTTTGATAGCTTGCAAAAGCTTCCATCTTCTTCTCTATGAAGTGACCGAAGGTTGAAGAAAGAAGAGAGAGAAGAGAGAAATTAAAATTCCTTTAGTGGAGTTAAGAAAGAGAATGAAAATGAATTAATTATTTCAAAGCCCATGCCTAGTAGCGTGTAAGCTACACTTAATGCCATCAAATCACTTTGCATTTTCTCTTTCATGTTTCCAAAATCTGCATTAACTTCACTTAATAAAATTTAAATTCCACCAAAAGGTAAAAGTGTGATCCGTTGAAGCATGCATCATTAGAGGAAATGGATTTTATCAAGTTAAATGAGTAAAGAAAATATTGTGCCTCATTTCCTTTTCTTTGATTTCGGACCAGCCACCAAGTTGGGCTTCAAGTTGGTCTTCCTAGCCCAACAAGCATAATAATTCAGCCACAATTCATGTAGCAAATTTGCACAAGGCTGAATGTAATTTTTTGTACAATTTGGGCTTTAATTTTGCTTTTATGCCCAATATACATAACCTGCAAGGTAACAAAATTATCAATTCAACAAGTATGAATTAAAATTCAATTTGATAATTTTGTAATTAATTAAATTAATAATATTTGTTCATCATCAAATTAATTTAGAGTTTTCCAAACTCATCACTGGAAATATAATTTCCATTACTTATAAATTACTAGAATTATAGTTTTAATTATGTAAAACATTTCATCATACAAAATATATAAGAATATGAATTTGATTGAATTCAAATAGTTATAAAATTAATTTAATTATTTATAATAAAATAATTTCTAAAAATAAGAAACTCCAATTTATAAAATAAATTTTAACTTATTTGTATTTAGATTTTCAAAAAAGTGGGTCGTTACAGATGACATCATTGACCTTAGGGTAGATTATGATACACTACTACTAGAGGACGACGATCTTCAAGAAGAAGAGAGGGTCGATGGAGACGAAGAAGAAGACGAGTTTGATGACCCGGAACTTATCTCAGAAGAAGATGATGATGAACTAGAGGAAGAAGATGATGAATCTGAATAAGGTTAATTAGGTTGACGCGTCACTACGAGTAGGCCTTGTTTCGATTAGTTTAGCATCATTTTATTCCTTTGTGTTTTTATTCTCTATATTTGATACTTCACGTTATATAAATTATTATTTTCAAATAAATTAGTTTAGTGGCACTTTATTCCTTCCCTATTTTTATTCCTATTAATTATTAACTATTGGGCTTCATTATGAATTAATAGGGTAAAAATATTTTTTCAGTTACCATCGAATTTATTGGTGGAATTCTCCGACGGTAACGATCATCCAATTTTACTTTTTTAAAAATAAAAAATAATTTCCGTCGGATTTACCATCGGATAATCCGATAGTAAACAGGCACAAACTCTCAATGTCTAGTGCCAAAGCTATCGTCAGAAAAAATTTGCCAGTAACTGACAGTAGATATTCGTAGCTCAAAAATTAATTTTCTCCGTAAGTTACCGGTGGATAGCAAAATTTGATGGTAAACAGTTATTGACATGGTTTATACTATCGAATTTAATTTAATGATATTCAACGTTTTTCTTGTAATGACCAAATTATACCTCATCAAAAGTAAGGACATCGATATGACAACACAATCATAGTATCCTACCATGGTGGTGATCTCTGCTTTGTTGTCCCAATCCCGCCAACCTACATAGTATATAAAGTATAATCATGATAAGTATCATTATTATTTATAGTAGTGGAATAATAAGTATTAGGGTTAACTACGATTTTGATCTCTAAGGTAGGGGTTGAAAATTTTTTCGTCCTCAACCTTTTTTTGCTTACAAAATCGTTCCTAAGGTTAATTAAAATTTTGGTAAAAAAGACGATTTTAAAACTAAGTTAAACCTTAGGGACGATTTTATAAACAAACAAATATTCGGGACGAAAAAAATTTTCTGTCCCTATGTTAGGGACCAAAATCGTACTTAACCCTAAGTATTATTATCATTTATTCTTCTATCTATTGAATATGAATAATAATGAAAATAATAATTATAAATTTGATTAAAGTAGAAACTAATTGGTACTTTAATTAAAAGATCTTAAATTAAAATTTTAAAAATAATTAATTACTTGGCTATAAAGCAGGAACCAAAGGACATCATGGTCAACCGGACAAAATAATGGGAATCTCTGAGTACAAGTGGTATGCATCCCGCAATGTTAGTTACATCACGTCTAGAGATGATGCAAAATGAGTGGTACGTGTGTGCCAAGAGTGCAGACCCCAAGACAACTGGCTACAATGATCGAAATCCTCTAACAACGTTAGCCATTTGAGAGGGACAAGTGTAGTTGATTTGACTATAAATAGAACCCCGAATAAGCATCATCAAGTAGCACCTGGAATATTTACGAAGAGTCTCTAAATCTATTTTAGGTGGAACATGTGAAATTCTATTCCTCAGCCAGATCATCCTTAGTCCGAAAACCTACTTCTTGCCCTCTAGCTGTAGTGACGGTCCATCGTCAAACAAATCCTCAACCCACTCTCATATGGGGTGTCCATGTGGTACTATTAGAAGTTTATGGTACAACCTCCAATTGGCTCACCGTCAGTGTGCAGACCAAGATGGTAAGTAACATCTTGAAGCATAATCTAACCTCACTCTATGGAAGGTGAAAACTGTGGGTCTTGGACCTCCATCGCTCTGCAAATGCAAAGAGTAAGACATTGTCAAACATAAAATACTTTAGCTCTACTTCATGTCCAAATCCAGCCTCCCTAATGTAAAGCAATAAGATATTAGGCGGGAAGATGGACAAGGTCACTCAGTGTAGCAATAGCAACCAAAGCCTTTACAATAATAGCAATATTTAGTCTCGTAAGTTAACCTTGTCTAACACATAACATAAGTCTAATATTTATTGTATCCAAATATTCTAAACCTAATAGATAAATAATTTCGTTAATAAAATATTCTATTTCATGAACAATATTTTCATATAACAACATTAATATTAATGAGTAATATTCTAAGTATTAAATAAAAAAAAACTTCAAGTAAGTTTTAAATAATTAATTACTCATGTTCGACTATTCTAACCTAACTAATGGTCTTTTAGATAACTTCAATCTAACGATTAATTAAAGTAAAAAATATGATCTAACAAGTATTTTATTTAAATAATATATTTATTTTAGTTAAATAAAACATATTCCTAAATATATTAACATGTACTCTAACTACTTTTATCTTTTTATCCTAACTTGCATGTTGAATAAATTAGGTAAGTATTTTAATAAAACTTCTACCTAATTAACACAAAATTAGCTAACTTAATAAGGCCTAAATATATCAACTAATTAATTACTCAAAATAAAAGAGACAAAAATAAAAACTAACCTCGAAATCCAATACTCCGGCTACGTGCCATATCGCATTTACTCAGTTGATGTATGTGTTGCGCACATATTGTCCGGCGGCCATCTATACTTCAAGTACTCGAACTAAAGATGTTCAAAAGTTACTAAACTGTGAGTATATCTCGGCTATGAGTATATCTCGGATACTGTGACCCCAGTTCTTCCTCTGACGGTATCCCAAGTACTAAAACCCTTTTTTTTATATACAAATCTCGAGTACTTAGTACCCGTTTCTCCAGTTGTATATAATTGTCACATATCATATTCCGGGTGTTCAGTGTAATACCCTACCACACATAACTTTACACCTAGGATGTAAAACAGAGGTGGCGAGGTGCTACGACCTCTAAAAATAAAATATATATATGCATAGTATAGTCAAAAAGGGTTTATATTAGGAGCCTTCTGAAGGAAAGTTAAACAAAAGCATTACATAGAAAAGCGCACCACTCACGTAAGCGATAAACATAAAACAGATAGGATAAGAGTAAAATGAAACATAAATACATGAAAGAAGAATTCCAAGATACAGATAACAAAGCTTCTGACCCAAAATAAAACTAGACAGAGCATATAAACATATATACATATATACATGAGGATCTCAAAAGAGCCCAAAATATATTTTACTAAACCTGGTTCTCCAAATCAACCTCTAGGAAGGATAAAGCAAAATATACATATATAGTGGAGATATAAAAGTATCTATATATACATCAAAACCAAAATAAAATCCCAAAACACAAAGATCTTCGGTTTCAGAAGCTCCCAATATGCCTCAGCGAGGTGTCTCATGTTCTACATCTGAAAACCACAAAATATGTATGGGGTGAGAACCAGAGGTTCTCAGCATGGTAACGGTACCCACATAACTAACATATAATATTCCAGGAAAGCCAAAGGCAATCCTAGAACTTTTGACAATAGATTCAAACTTAAAACTAACATTGGAAACCATAAACAGGGTAAGGTATCTAAGGATTCTAGATTCTATCTCAATTTCTAACTTAACCCTTAAATTCATTGCCTTTCCTCCAATCCTCCGAAACACCGATGCACAGACAAACAATGCATATAAAGAAAATACAAGTAGTTTATAGTTATAGCAAACAGAAAATATATCAGTTAAGCATGAAGATCAATTACGCAAACCCAAGAATGCAAAGCCAAAATAGGTCACTCAAATGCATATGATGCATGGCTTTCCTACTGGTCATGAGCTCACGTGTCGGTTACTTTGCCATAACCCGACACACCCAGTAGCTAACCCGAATATTGTCTCTCTGATATGCCTTCACACTCTTGGGATATAGTGCCCGTCACACTCTCGGGATATAGTGCTTGCCACACTCAAGGGATATAGTTCCCCTCGCATTACCCAGGATAAAGTGTTCCCACACTCTTGGAATATAGCACCCACTACGCTCTCGGGATATAGTGCCCGTCAAACTCATAGGATATAGTGCCCACCACACTTCCCAGGGTAAGGTGCTCCCACACTCTTGGGATATAGCGCCTTCCAAGCTCTCAGGATATAGTGTCCGTCACACTCATGAGATGTAGAGCCTGACACAGCTTACAATAGAGAGAAAACTCAAACATACTCATCATTAACAATCTCAATCAGGCGTCAATTACTATATTCATTCATCATCGTTCATATTTATTCATTCAATATCATTATGGCAAAAAATTCAACAATTATATAACACTTTTACACTTCTCAACCATAATTCATCATATTTTCAAGCGTACTTCTCTTCCAAGCTACCATCCTTTCCTAACTTCACCTCATCACTAAGCATACAACTAAAGTTTATGGGCTAAATGAGTAAAAATAGGGGTTTAGATGTTTGAAATTAGGTTTTAAAACATAAAATTTACTTTGCTGAAAACAGGGGTTCCGTGTACGCATGTGCCACGTGTACGCGTGGGTGCATTTTTCCCCTGCTCGCATATGCACACAACCTCACATGTACACAAGATATCCATCCTGAAATGAATGTCCGCGCCGCGTGGGAGGCACGCGTACGCGAGTTATGTAGAGTTGGCAAAAAATTGAGTGCTGCAGAATTTCAGCTTTGTTCTTCAAATGGTATAAACCTCTCAGACCAAATTTTCTTTCAAGATAAGATTGATAAATTTTGGAGGTCCGGAGGCTAAGTTATACTCCATCAAAATTGATAAAAAATCATAGATTTTATTGAAAATGTCAAACCTCAACTTTAAAAACTTTTAAATTCTAACCCCTATTAAAACTTAGCAAATGTGCCTCCAACCAAGTTCAACCCTTCATCAACACCCCTCATCTTCTTCATACAAACCAATTTACAATTACAATTCTATTTTAACACCAAAATCCATATCCAAAGCAACATTACAGAAAATCATCAACAACATGCATATACACTTCATCAATATCCATAAAATTTATATTATTTAATGGTGCACGAAATTGTGATCATCAATGGTGCCAACAACTTGGTACGCACAATTGTAATCTCAACTCTTTGTCACAACTCCGCACAACTAACCAGCAAGTGCACTGGGTCGTCCAAGTAATAAACCTTATGTGAGTAAGGGTCAATCCCACGGAGATTGTTGGCTTGAAGCAAGCTATGGTCATCTTGTAAATCTCAGTCAGGTGGATTCAAATGGTTATGGGATTAAAATACGAATAAAACATAAAATAAGATAGAGATACTTATGTAATTCATTGGTGAGAATTTTAGATAAGCGTATGAAGATGCTTTGTTCCTTCTGAACTTCTGCTTTCCTATTGCCTTCATCCAATCATTCATACTCCTTTCCATGGTAAGATGTATGTTGGGCATCACCATTGTCAATGGCTACTTCCCATCCTCTCAGTGAAAATGGTCCAAATGCGCTGTCACCGCACGGCTAATCATCTGTCGGTTCTCGATCATGGTGGAATAGGATCCATTGATCCTTTTGCGTCTGTCACTACGCCCAACACTCGCGAGTTCGAAGCTCGTCACAGTCATCCCTTCCCAGATCCTACTCGGAATACCACAGACAAGGTTTAGACTTTTCGGATCTCAAGAATGGCCGCCAATAATTATAGCCTATACCACGAAGGTTTTAATCTTAGATTAGAAACCCAAGAGATACACATTCAAGCTTGTTTTCATGTAGAACGGAGGTGGTTGTCAGGCACGCGTTCATAGGTGAGAATGATGATGAGTGTCATGGATCATCACATTCATCAAGTTGAAGAACGAGTGTATATCTTAGAGAAGAAGTAGGCGTGAATTGAATAGAAAAATGATAGTACTTTGCATTAATTCATGAGGAACAGCAGAGTTCCACACCTTAATCTATGGGGTGTAAAAACTCCACCATTGAAAATACAAAAGTGATAATGGTGTTCATTGCCTTCGGCCCCCAGAGGGGGAACCAGAATAACCAAGACGAAAATACAATAGCAAAAGGTCCTATTTATAGAAAACTAGTAGCCTAGGGCTACAGAAATAGGTAATTAATGCAGAAATCTTCTTCCGGGCCCACTTGATGTGTGCTTGGGCTGAGCATTGAAGCTTTCACATGTAGAGACTTTTCTTGGAGTTAAACACCAGCTTTTGTGCCAGTTTGGGCGTTTAACTCCAGCTTTTATGCCAGTTCTGGCGTTTTGACGCCAGGACTTTTATGTTGACTTGGAACGCCTGTTTGGGCCATCAAATCTCGGGAAAAAGTATGGACTATTATATATTGCTAGAAAGCCCAGGATGTCGACTTTCCAACGCAATTGAAAGAGCACCAATTGGGCCTCTGTAGCTCCAGAAAATCCACTTCGAGTGCAGGGAGGTCAGAATCCAACAGCATCTGCAGTCTTTTTTCAGCCTCTGAATCAGATTTTTGCTTAGGTCCCTCATTTCAGCCAGAAAATACCTGAAATCACAGAAAAACATACAAACTCATAGTAAAGTCTAGAAATGTGATTTTTATTTAAAAACTAATAAAAATATAATAAAAAGTAACTATAATATACTAAAAACATACTAAAAATAATGCCAAAAAGCGTATAAATTATCCGCTCATCATAACACCAAACTTAAATTTTTGCTTGTCCCAAAGCAACTAAAAACAAAGTAGGATAAAAAGAAGAGAATATACAATGAATTCCAAAAATATCTATGAAGATTAATCTTAATTAGATGTGCGGGGCTATTAGCTTTTTGCTTCTGAACAGTTTTAGCATCTCACTTTATCCTTTGAAGTTCAGAATGATTGGCTTCTATAGGAACTCAGAATTCAGATAGTATTATTGATTCTCCCAGTTCAGTATGTTGATTCTTGAACACAATTACTTGATGAGAGGAACTTTTGCGTGGTCTAGAAAATTGCGGATAAATCCTCATTGCAAGTATAGTTTCTAAACCTTCAAAAGTCCTTTCATACAAACGTTTTGGTTGTCACAAGTAACAAACCCCTTTAAAATTGATAACCGAGTATTTAAACCTCGGGTCGTCTTCTCAAGGAATTGCAGGGAAGTATGTTCTTATTATTGGTTATGAAGATTGTAAATTGGGGGGTTTTGGAAGTAAGGAGGGAATATGTTATATGACAAGTAAAATAAAATAATAATAATAAAATCTCTTGGCAAGGTATAAGAAATTGGAAGTCCAGACTTAGTTATCCTTATCAATAATAATGAAAGTTGAATCTTAATTCCACTTAGTTGACCTTTACTAAAGAAAAGAAAAGTCAAGGGACAAATTGGTTTGATCTTCGAATCCTATTTATTTCCTAAGAAAAGATTGGGATCATTGAAGTTTAGCTCAATTGGCAAGATAACAATTATCAATTATGCTGTTGAATTGGATAACTCCTGAGTTACTGATTTCTTAACCAAAACCAAAAGGAGAAAAGTAAATCTACTGGAATAAAAATGCCTTCAGATGGGAAGCAATAATCATGTAAATAAAAGAAAGCAATAATAACTGAAATACCTCAAATAATATTAATTCAAAGAAAATCATAACGTCAATGTAGCATAAGCCAAATAAGCAACATAACTAGTATAAGCATTAAAGTATCTGAAAATAACAGATAAATAAAAAGTAAAAGAACATTGAACCTGGGATTGAGAGTCACTCCTAAAACTAAGAGAAGTCCTAAATCCTAATCCTAAGAGAGAGGAGAGAACCTCTCTCTCTAAAAACTACATCTACTCCTAAAATTGTGAATGTGAAAGGCTCCTTTATGAATGGATGCATTCTCCCACTTTATAGCCTCTAATCTGTATTTTCTGGGCCGAAAACTGGGTCAGAAACAGCCTAGAAATCGCTGGTTGCGAAATCTACCACGCTGGTTTTTCGTCACTGCGACGCGGCCGCCTGGAGCACATGGTCGTGTCGCCTAGCATCAGGGCAACCATGACATATTACATATCAAATCGAAGCCCCGAACGTTAACTTTCCAATGCAACTAGAACCGAGTCATTTGGACCTCTGTAGCTAAAGTTATAGCCGTTTGAGTGCGAAGAGGTCAGGCTGAACAGCTTAGCAATTTCTCCAGCTTCTTGTATTCCTTCCACTTTTGCATGCTTCCGTTCCATCCTCTGAGCCATTCCTGCCCTGTAATCTCTGAAATCACTTAACACACATATCAAGGCATCTAATGGTGATAAGAGAGGATTAATATTAGAAATTATAAGTCCAAAGAAGCATGTTTTCAATCAAAGCACATAATT
The DNA here is from genome assembly GCF_000816755.2 of Arachis ipaensis. NCBI lineage: Eukaryota > Viridiplantae > Streptophyta > Magnoliopsida > Fabales > Fabaceae > Arachis > Arachis ipaensis. The sequence continues at coordinate 45,350,262 of NC_029788.2, read as the reverse complement.
AGGAAGGCAAATGTAAAACCATGCAAATAATATGAATAAGTGGGTAAAGAGTTGATAAAAACCACTCAAATGAGCACAAGATAAACCATGAAATAGAGGTTTATCATTACTTTATGAGTCTTGACCGTGACCCTAAGCATTTTGTTTTCCAGTATTACCACCGAATACATAAATGCCACAGACACATAACTGGGTGAACCTTTTCAGATTGTGACTCAGCTTTGCTAAAGTCCCCAGTTAGAGGTGTCCAGAGCTCTTAAGCACACTCTTTTTGCTTTGGACCATGACTTTAACTGCTCAGTCTCAAGCTTCTCACTTGACACCTTACGCCACAAGCACATGGTTAGGGACAACTTGGTTTAGCCGCTTAGGCCAGGATTTTATTTCTTTGGGCCCTTCTCTCCACTGATGCTCAAAGCCTTGGATCCTTTTTATTTTACCCTTGCCTTTTGGTTTAAAGGGCTATTGACTTTTTCTGCTTGTTTTTTTTTCTTTCTTTTTCTCTTTTTTTTCTTTTTTTTTTTGCCATTTTTTTCGCAAGCTTTTCACTGCTTTTTCTTGCTTCAAGAATCAATTTTATGATTTTTCAGATTATCAAATAATATTTCTCCTTTTTCATCATTCTTTCAAGAGCCAACAATTTTAACATTCATGAACAATAAATTCAAAAATATGCACTGTTCAATCATTCATTCAGAAAAAAAAGTATTGCCACCACATCAAAATAATTAAACTGTTTTAAAATTCGAAATTCATGTACTTCTTTTTCTTTTTCAGAAAATATTTTTCATCTAATAAAGGTGATGGATTCATAGGAAATTCATAACTTTAAGGCATAGACATTAAGACACTAATGATCATGTAATAAAGACACGAACATAGATAAACATAAAGCATAAAAATTTGAAAAATAGAAAAAAAGAACAAGGAAATTAAAGAACGGGTCCACCATAGTGATGGCGGCTTGTTCTTCCTCTTGAAGATCTTATGGAAAAATATGTTTTCTACAAACTTAACATTTTCTGGAAACTGGCTTAGATGCGTACGCGAGCAGGGTGCTTACGTATGCGAGAAGGAGAAAATCTCACCCACGCATATGTGTGACCCTTGTTTTTAACAAAGTAGATTTTTCATTTTAAAACCTAATTTCGAACCTCTAAAACCTCTATTTTTACTCTTTTAGCCCCTAAACCTTAGTTGGATACCTAGTGATGAGATAAAATTAGGAAGGGATAGTAACTTGGGAGCGAAGTAAGTTATGGGGTATGAATTATGATTGTGAAGTGGTGTTATCCGCTTGCTCCGGGTAAGAGGCAAGAATGCCGGGTAAGATGCAGTGGTATTATCCACTTGCTCTGGGTATGAATTGAGAATGAATGAATGAATGAGAATGAACTGTAATGATAATGAGAATGTGCTTTCTGAATGTGACTCCGGGTAAGATGCAGTGGTATTATCCACTTGCTCTGGGTAAGAGTCAATAAGCCGAGTAAGATGCAGTGGTGTTATCCACTTGCTCCAAGAAAGTTCAAGGCTTCAGGTAAGACACAAGGGCTGTGTTCTGTCGCCGCTTGCTCCGGGTCGAGAACTGTAATACTGCCTGGGTAAGAGGTAGGGTGAAGTTGTCCCCTATCCCGGGTACGCGGGTAAGATGCAAGGGTTGCGGCATTGTCCCACTTGCTCCGTGTTTTGTGTTCTATCCACGGTTAGCTACCAGGACATGAAAGGCTGGCTAAGTAACTGACAGTTAATATCAACAGCTGTAGGACAGGCATGCATCATATGTATGTGTTTGATTTTCTTGTTTGTGAATATTGTAATTGATGTTCTTATGTGAATTAGTATGCCTAATTGTTATACTTGCTACTTGCATTACTTGTACTCTAATTGTGTTGGCCTTTGTTTGTCTGTTTGTCTGTGTGGTTCTACTGGAATTGGGAGGACTAGAGGAAGGTGAATGATTAAAGATTTTGGTTAGAGTTTGGTTAAGTTTAAGAACCCTAGAGACCTACCCCTGTTTATTGGTTTCCGTCTTAAGTCTTTAAGTTTTATATTCTGATTGTCGGGGTTCTAGGATTGCCTTTGGCATTCCCGGGCCCTTATATCTTATTTTTGTGGGAACCGTCACCATACTGAGAACCTCTGGTTCTCATACCATATATATGTTATTGTTTTCAGATGCAGGTCGAGAGACACCTCGGTAAGCATTTGGAGTTCATTCTAGAAGCGAAGTGTTATATTTTGGGATTCCGTATTTTGAGCTTATATGTTTATTATTTTGTATTTAGATTCTCCTCTGTATATTTAACATTATTTTGTCCCTCTTAAAGGTTGATGTGGAGAAACAAGTTGTTATTTTATCCGTTTCGGGATATTTTGGGTTATGTATATTTATGTAAATATTCTCCGGCCAACCTTGGCTTCGCAGGTTGAGCCTGGAGCTTGAATATTTGTATCTTTGGCACTCCATTTTTATTATTCATATATGTATATTATGTTTCTTTGTACGCAAGTTTTTCGTTACGTGAGCGTTACAACTTTTTTTTAAACTTTTCTTCAAAGGCTCCTCGTTATAAAATTCCTTTCAACTATATTATATGTATAATTTTACTTTTAGAGGTCGTAATATCTCACCACCTCTGTCTCATGACTTAAGCATAAGATTCTGTGTATTAGAGTAGTTCATTCTTGTAGAGCCTGAGGGATGGACTGATTATGCTTCTGAGCACACTCTGGCTGTGTATATATGTTATTTAGGATGTCTGCTTGACATGCATAGCATAGATGTTGATGAGAATACTGATGAGAGGACTTTTGCATGGTCTAGAAATTTGCGGATAAATCCTCGTTGCAAGTATAGTTTCTAAACCTTCAAAAGTCCTTTCATACAAACGTTTTGGTTGTCACAAGTAACAAACCCCTTAAAAATTGTTAATCGAGTATTCAAACCTCGGGTCGTCTTCTCAAGGAACTTCAAGGAAGTATGTTCTTATTATTGGCTATGAGGGTTGTAATTGGGGTTTAGAAGGTGAGAAGCTAGTGATTTAAATGACAAGTAAAGTAAATGGCAATTAAAATAAATACAACTGTAAAGCAAACCTTTGGCAAGGTAAGAGAAATTGGAAGTCCAACTTAATTATCTCTCTCAACAATAATGAAAGTTGAATCTAAATTCCACTTAGTTAACCTTTACTAAAGCAGAGGAAAGTCAATGGACTAATTAGTTTGACCTTCGAATCCTATTTAATTTCTAAGAAAAAGTTGGGATTATTGAAGTTTAGTTCAATTAGCAAGATAGCGATTACCAGTTATGTTGAGTTTGATAATGTTGAGTTACTGATTTCTTAACCAAGACCAAAAGGGGAAAAAGTAAAATTGCTGGAATAAAAATGTCCTTAGATGGGAAGCAATAATAACTTAAATTGAAGAGAACAATAATAAACTGAAATACCTCAAATAATCATTAATTCAAATGATAATCTGTATCTTGGAATAATTCATAAGCCAATTGGGCAACATCTGTAGATACGAATAAAAGCATTAAAGTAAAAGTAGCATAGAAACACAAATTAAAGTAAATATTAAACCTGGATCGAGAGTCACTCTTAAAAACTAAGAGAAGTCCTAAATCCTAATCCTAAGAGAGAGAGGAGAAAACCTCTCTCAGACTAAATCTAAATCATGCAAAGTGATACAAATGTGAGCTCCCTCTGAATGGATGCGTTCCCCTACTTTATAACCTCTGGTCTATGCCTTCTGGACTTGGATTTGGGCCAAAAAGGGCTTCAGAATTCGCTATGAGCGTTTTCTGCAATTTCTGGTGCGTGGCCTCTGTCACGCGTCTGCGTGGGTCACGCGGTCGCGTCATTCGGAGCTTTTCTTGCCACGCGGTCGCATCATTCATGCGACCGCGTCATGTGCGTTCTGCTTAAGGCGCGGGGTTGCGTCAGTCATGCGGCCGCGTCGCTGCTGATTCGCGCTTGGAACGCGATCGCTTCGTCCATGCGATTGCGTGGATGCCAGTTTCTTCAGAAGCTCCGTTTTGTGCTTTCCTTCCATTTTTGTATGTTTCCTTTCCATCCTTTAAGTCATTCCTACCTTAGAAGATCTGAAACTACTCAACACACTAATCACGGCATCGAATGGAAATAAAGGTAATTAAAATAATTATATTAAAGCATAGGAAACATGTTTTTCACATACATCACATAATAAGGAAGGAAAAGTAAAACCATGCAATTAATATGAATAAGTGGGTGAAGGATTGAATAAATCACTCAAATTAAGCACAAAATATATCATAAAATATGGGTTTATCAACCTCCCCACACTTAAACAATAGCATGTCCTCATGCTAAATCTAAAGTAAAAAGTAAAGTTAAAGTGGTGGAATGTTATGCAATGCAACCTATTCTAAATGCATCTTCCTAAATGAGTCATGCAATTCCAATTTATCCACTCATATATAAAGCTTACATGTAGTCAAATTTATTCACATTCTCAAGGAGTCATATATATATATATAGCCAACCCTTAAATAATAAAGCATTTTTGCAAATGAGATGGGAAAGAAAAAAATATTGTACAAACTTGCAAAACAATTAGTAATTTAAGTACAGATATATGTTGATGAGCTATTGAACCCTCACTGGATTTTGTGTTTACCCTCTAGTCACTCAGTGTTTATTGGGTTTATTCACTCTACTTTTCTTTTTATTCTTACTATCTATAACTTTGTTCTTCATCTAACTAATCAACAATTATAGAGTACAGTCATACCAAAAGTCATGAGGTCTTTAATTAAGGTTGTAATGGGGCCAAGGTAAAGGTAAGGATATATGTATAAGGCTAAGTGAGCTAATAAGTGAATCCTTAATTAGACTAAGATCTCACCTAACATACATATTTAATAGAACAAAACTTTACCAATTTTCCCATATTATCCCACTTGTTGTTACATGCTCATGTTTCAATTTTATTTTTATTTTTATCCCATGTGCATTGCTTTTAATTTGCATTGGGGAATTCTTTTGTATCCCCTTTTTATTAAATGCTGAAAAATAACTTTTTTTTAATGCACATGGTAATTGAATCACTTTGATTTCTCATGAGCATGCTTCCCAAATTTTATTTATTTCTTTCAACATTTCTACCTTTTGTTTCTATCATCCGTGTTCCCAATAGGTTTCCCATATTTCAATCTATTCAAAATTTTCTATCTTAAGCTAACCAAGGATTCAACTTGGGATTTTATTTTGTTTTTCTGCTTAAGGCTAGTAGTGTGGCTAAATAGAATAAAAGGGATTTTAAAGGCTCAAGGGGGCTAACAAGGGTGATGTGAAAGGTAGGTTATTTTGGGGTAAGTGAGCTAAAATCAAATGACGGCCTCAATCATTCTTTTGGTATGTTTCTATATTCTATATTCTATAATTGGACATATAGATTAAAGCAAAGTACAGAACATTAGAATAAAAAGAAGCGAAACACACAGGAATGAAATTATGGTTTGAATGCAAGCATACAATTAAGCTCAAGACTCAGGCTGTGTGTTCTCTAACTCAAACATCATATATCATTCATATATGTTATGCAGGTTTAGTTAAAAATTCCCATTATTCTCATAAAAAAAATTATTTAGGGTAGCCTTTAAAGTTTTAATGTTCCTCCTTGATGAAATGTTGTCAACTTAACTATATGATGTAATGCTATATATACAAGGTTTATGGATTTAAATCTGTTATGTTCAATTTTCTAGCTTACTTCCTTTTTATATTTTTCAATTTAACTATGCTATCTTATGCTAAAAAGGGTAAACTATACTAATTAATCCACTAATAAGTCAGAATTGTAAACTAAACTAAATAACTAAAAATGCAAAATGCAGAAATAGTGTAAAAATACATAAAAGAAGCAATGTATAAGTACTCAGAAAATAACAGTAAAAAGAAAAATACAGAAAAAATATCCAAAATAAAAGAAAAAAGAGATGTAGTGGTTCACCAAAATAAAACGCCAGAGATGGCGACCTCCCCACACTTAAAATGAAGCATCGTCCCTGATGCTCAGTCAAGCCGGGTGTGAAGGGGTGTCATCACTGGTAGGGATGGCAGCTGGAGGCTCTGTGGTGGTAGCGGGCTGAGCGTCTGGCTGCTGTAGAGGCGGTGCTGACTGGATTGGGATCTCCGGATCTGCAGCCTCGATCTGATGCGTAACCTCCTGATGTGGTGCAGCCTGCTCTGTGTCTGCCTGCTGATGGGTCTACTCCTGGAAATGAGTCTCCTCCTCGTGCTCATCCTCCTCCTCCTCTGAAGGCTCTGATGGTGTGTCGGGCTCGGAGGGGATGTCACCACCCTGTCGGATCATCAGCTTCAGATGCGAATAGCGTCGCTGGCTGCGATGCTCCAATCTCTCATATCGGCGCCGGTTACGGTGCTCCATCTAATCAAGCTGTCGGAATAGGCGGTGCGCGAGGCAGTATACAGGCTCAGAGGTAGGTGGAGGTGCAGTGGTGGTAGTAGGGGCAGCCGTGGATGAAGAGGGTCCAGCAGACGGTGGGGCTGTCTCATCAGTAGCAGTGAAGGGTGGTGGTCTGTAGCCCAAAGCTAGGAAGTTCCTGCTGTGAGGAATGATCTTCCTGCAGTCCGCTGCTGGTGGTCTCTCATCGGCATCCTCCCATGGCACGTCAGCTCGACGGCCTAACTGTGTAACCAGATACGGAAAAGAGAGGGTACCTCGGACGTGGACCTTGGCCATATAATGCCGGATAAAGCGTGGCAGATAAAGGTCCTTACCCTCCATCACACACCATAGGAGGGTGATCATAGCAGCCGGGATCTCTGTCTCATGAGTACTCGGCATCACATAGTTGCTCAAGATCTGATGCCATAACCGAGCCTCATCATTTAAGTACGCCCTCTTGATCCCTCTAGGCATGGTGGTGTCCTGACCCATCTCCCAAGGAACCGTTGGGTCGAGAGCTATCCGTGCCTTCACAGCATCCCAATCAAACCGCATCAGGCGCATGTCCTCCTTAGCCTTTGTATAACCATCAGGCTGATCGAACTTGGCTGGGAGCCGGAGAATGTCCTCTATGGCCTCCTCAGTGACCAGAATCTGCTTTCCTCTCAGGTTCACTGCATCGAGGGTAGTGATGTAGTAGTTGCAGTAGAATTCCCTGACCTAAGATGCATTGACCTCTGTCAGTGCTCTCTCCAAAAAAAACCAGCCTCTTTGCTTGATTTGCTCAGTGGTGTACTGCTGGAGTGCTTCGGGAATCCTCAGAGTTCTCTCCAGGTATAGATTCCTGGAGTTTGCAAATGCCGGATACTTCAGCTCACAGTATCGGTTTGCAAATTTTATTGAATCATTTGCAGGGAGCAGCTGATCAGCTTTTTCCTGCTGTGTAAAGTTCTTCTCCCGCCATGAGGAATCATGCATGAGGGCATTGATGGACTGGGAGGAATCTCCTCTCTTGCGCTTGCCAGTAGCCTTGCCTTTTCCTTTCCTCTGTGAGGCAGACATCCTGAAAAATGGAAAACCAGGATATGGATAAAAATAGGGAAGCAAATAGGCAATTAAACAAAGAAAACTCAAAGCGGTAAAGGAGAATGGGAAATAGGTAAATGAGTTAAGTAATGGTGTATTAAGGATTGTATAGTAGTTTAAAAGTTTGAAAGTAAGAATTTACAATCCGAAATGTATCAGAATCCAAGTTAAATAGAGAAATTGTCATAATGCCATGGGGAGAAAGTTAGAGGGAAATGAGAAAAAATCAGAAAAGAGATTTGGAAAAAGTTAGTATGGTTAGAATTTGAAAGAGGAGGTAGTAAATTAAAATTAGTGAAGCAGTAAAATGTGGGTTAAAGTAAGTGGCATAAAGAAAATATTCCACGTAACAAGGATTCACAATTATGACTAGAAATAACTCATAGCCAAACAAGAAAAACAGGGTGATGTTGATTCAAACAGATATAAAGAAAGCAAGAATTGGAATCAGAATATCACACATGCATTTATAAACCAGGGAATCAAAGAGGATAAGAGAGTCTGCCATAGCATTCATGAAATAGTTTGGTTAAAGCAGAGGACAACAGAGTTCGGATTGCCAAACCAAAACATGAATGAAAACAATTCACAAAAAATTTGGGCAGCATTCCGGCTAAAATTGGATTGTCCCAGAAAATAAACAGCAAACAAGGCAGTTCATATGAATTAAAAAAAACTTGCTGTAGTTACCTATAATTAATAGAAACATGAAAATTCAGAGTAACAAGCAGCAAATGCAGGAAATCACAGCATATGAACAAGGTCACAGGAACAGCAAAATTGCAATTTTAGATAAAATAGAAACATGAACAGTGCAAGTAAACAGACCTAAATCCACTAACCACAGCTTAATCTACCTAACAAACTAAAATCCACTATAACATGCATATCTAGCTATCCTAAACATGAACATAAACGGAGAAAAAAATAAGAAAAACTACAAACGGATAAAAGGGATTGCGTGTTGCGGAACCTGGAAGGCTGAATAATGAGAGTAGGCAGGAAGGTGGTTGGGTGGTGGTGATGGTGGCTGGTGGTGGTGGGCACGGTGGCGGCGGCGTGTGGTGGCGCGGAGGAGGGGCAGTGGAGGGGAGGAGGGAGGAAGAAGAAATAGGAATTCACGCGGCCGTGTGAGGCACGCGGTCGCGTGGTAGGGGTGAAAATGGGGGTGACGCGATCGCGTAGCTCGCGCGATCGCGTGAGAGGGGTGGAAGAGGGGATGACGCGATTGCGTGGGTCGCGCGATCGCGTCGCTGGAAATTGTGCTAAACACACGACTCCAGCACCGTTTCAGCGCAACTCTCTGTCTCCTTCTGGGGTGATGTGCAATCCATGCGACGCGATCGCGTCGCTCATGCGGTCGCGTGGAATTGGTATTGTACAAGTGACGCGATCGCATGGGGCATGCGATCGCGTGGGCCAACTTGTGCAAAACGCACAAGGGCCGCACGATTCCAGCCTAACTTTCTAGATGTTGGATATTTACGCCGATCTCCAGGTCACGCGATCGCGTGGATGACGCGGTCGCGTGGGAAGTGTAGTTCGCCATTTGACGCGATCGCATGGGTGATGCAGTCGCATCGCTCATCCCTTTTTTTTATATGTATGATAAATGCAGAATGCAATGATTAACATGAATGCTATGCATGATTCCAGGTTCAATGAAGTAAAATGAAAAGGAAATAAAAAATGAAAGCAATTAACAAGAAATAAATTGAAAAAGAAGTGACCATACCATGGTGGGTTGTCTCCCACCTAGCACTTTTTGTTAAAGTCCTTAAGTTGGACATTGGAGGAGCTTCCTGCTAGGGCGGCTTATGTTTAAATTCGTTCAAAAATCTCCACCAGTGCTTGGAATGCCAATAGCCTCCGGGGTCCCAACTAGGCATGTAAAGCTTCTGAGCAGCTTCAAACAGATTGTTAGGCGCTCGGGGTGACAAACGTCAGAATAAACTCCAGGATCCCAAGCCTTGCTTTTAAATCCGCCTCCGTCGTGATCTACATGTCTTCATCCGGGCTGTTTAAAGAGTAGAATCTCACCATGGTGACCAAACGTTCTCTGTGATGCATGCAATTGAGCATGATACCAATCCGTGTACTTCGAGGTGAAGCGTGGAACCTTTTTGAACCTTGTGCACCAACTCTGAGTACGAGCCATTTCCCTCTTACTCTTAAAGCCGTAGAGAGCTCTAAGCTGGCCATCTGTTTCAAGTAAACCATATTCAAGTGAATAAGTAAAGTTAAAGGTTAAGGATTGTACCCACTTGAAGCTTGTATTAGGTGATAATGGCCTTGGGATAGGTGTTTCTGGTGGTTCTGTAAGTTCTACTCCCTTGTGCTCTTCTGTGAATTCCTCCACTTCCTTGCAAGGTTCTACAATTGTATCTATGTCCTGGTCAAAGTCTTCTATGTCTTCCTCATCACTTGAGTCATAGATTGGAGGTTGAGAGAAATCTACCTCTGCATCGTCTTCGTATTCACTTGGGGAAGATTCTTCGATCTCAGAGAATTCACTTGCAGATGCAAATTCATTACTAAGAGAGCCAGACTTGTGACTATCATCATCAAGGGAATTTGTGTCCTGGGTTATTCCATCTGATTCTTCATAAACGACTTGCCTTGGGGGTTGTGTACTATCCTCCTTAGCATCAACTGTAACGTCCTTGACGGAGTTCTCCTCAGTTCTGGATTCCCATGGAGGTTCAGCATCTCCTAGATCTTCAACCAACTCTTCTTCTTGAACAATGACAGCTTCTTCTACTTGTTCTAGTACGAATTCATTCTCTGTCTTATCCACTGGAGTTTCTGGTATCTCCTTCATGCTACGCTCTTCGTTAGACTATTCACATGGGGCTGTGGCTGACCCTTGTATATTTGAGCGCCTAGAAACCCATTGAATTACTGCTTGCTCCAGTTGTCGAATGGTTGATTGAAGTTTATTTACTGTTTTCTTTAGGCAAACCTCTGCTTCTCGGGTTGCCGGACTTGGACATGATACATAGGAAAGTGGCGGTGATTGAGAGTAATTGGATTGGTACTGGGGTAAGGAAGTATCATATGGTGGCGAATGGTGAAGAGAAGCTTGTGAGTGTGGTGGTTCGAGGTTATGTTGAAAGGATGGTTTATATGCACGGGGTGGGGCTTGTTGGTAGTTATAAGGTTGTCCACCATATCTTTCAGCTGGGTATGCACGGTAGAATGGTCTTTGTTCAGAATATCTCGGAGGGTGTTGCTGCCTAAAGGGTTGATTAGATCCTCTTGACTCCATCCATCCTTGATTGGTCTGACCTTGATGCACATTCCTACTGTAACTTCTATTTCCTTCAACAAAATTAGAACCAAACTCAAAGCGAGAGGGGTGAGAGTTCATGGTAGCAAATAGAGATGAAAAGGAAAAACAAAAAATAAATAAACAAGCAAAAGATAAAAAAAAAATTTTTGATGAGAGGACTTTTGCGTGGTCTAGAAATTTGCGGATAAATCCTCGTTGCAAGTATAGTTTCTAAACCTTCAAAAGTCCTTTCATACAAACATTTTGGTTGTCACAAGTAACAAACCCCTTAAAAATTGTTAACCGAGTATTCAAACCTCCGGTCGTCTTCTCAAGGAACTGCAAGGAAGTATGTTCTTATTATTGGCTATGAGGGTTGTAATCGGGGTTTAGAAGGTGAGAAGCTAGTGATTTAAATGACAAGTAAAGTAAATGGCAATTAAAATAAATACAACTGTAAAGCAAACCTTTGGCAAGGTAAGAGAAATTGGAAGTCCAACTTAATTATCTCTCTCAACAATAATGAAAGTTGAATCTAAATTCCACTTAGTTAACGTTTACTAAAGCAGAGGAAAGTCAAGGGACTAATTAGTTTGACCTTCGAATCCTATTTAATTCCTAAGAAAAAGTTGGGATTATTGAAGTTCAATTCAATTAGCAAGATAGCGATTACCAGTTATGTTGAGTTTGATAATGTTGAGTTACTGATTTCTTAACCAAGACTAAAAGGGGAAAAAGTAAAATTGCTGGAATAAAAATGTCCTTGATGGGAAGCAATAATAACTTAAATTGAAGAGAACAATAATAAACTGAAATACCTCAAATAATCATTAATTCAAATGATAATCTGTATCATAGAATAATTCATAAGCCAATTGAGCAACATCTGTAGATACGAATAAAAGCATTAAAGTAAAAGTAGCATAGAAACACAAATTAAAGTAAATATTAAACCTGGATTGAAAGTCACTCTTAAAAACTAAGAGAAGTCCTAGATCCTAATCTTAAGAGAAAGAGGAGAGAACCTCTCTCAGACTAAATCTAAATCATGGAAAGTGATACAAATGCGAGCTCCCTCTGAATGGATGCGTTCCCCCACTTTATAACCTCTGGTCTATGCCTTCTGGACTTGGATTTGGGCCAAAAAGGGCTTCAGAATTCACTATGAGCGTTTTCTGCAATTTCTGGTGTGTGGCCTCTGTCACGCGTCCGCGTGGGTCACGCGGTCGCGTCATTCGGAGCTTTTCTTGCCACGCGGTCGCGTCAGTCATGCGACCGCGTCATGTGCGTTCTGCTTAAGGCGCGGGGTCGCGTCAGTCATGCGGCCGCGTCGCTGCTGATTCGCGCATGGCACGCGATCGCTTTGTCCATGCGATCGCGTGGATGCCAATTTCTTCAGAAGCTCCGTTTTGTGCTTTCCTTCCATTTTTGTATGTTTCCTTTCCATCCTTTAAGTCATTCCTACCTTAGAAGATCTGAAACTACTCAACACACTAATCACGGCATTGAATGGAAATAAAGGTAATTAAAATAATTAATATTAAAACATAGGAAACATGTTTTTCACATACATCACATAATAAGGAAGGGAAAGTAAAACCATGCAATTAATATGAATAAGTGGGTGAAAGATTGAATAAATCACTCAAATTAAGCACAAAATATTTCATAAAATATGGGTTTATCACATACTTTTGGAAATTTGAAGCAATAGACTTGAGATATTAAGACTGATCACCTTAATATCGATTTTTCGGTGTGGACAAGACCCAAAGGGCGTCTCGTGCATGCGAGTGAGGTGATACGGTTGACGATAGGGCAGCTGCACAGGCAATTCCTAACGAACTGAGACAACTTGCTAGAAATGGAGATAGAGGCAGTAATGGACCTGACAATAAAAGAAACGAAGGGATTGTAACTCATGCAGTTGGAGTCAAGGTCAACAACCCTTAGTTAGATAGATAAAGAGATTCAGAGAGTGTTCTGGTAGAGTAAACGAGTGATTAAATTCTTAATGGTTTAGAATCAAAGTGGCGTTGTGGAAGCGCGATGATTTTTGGTGACTCTAGAGCTGTAGTGATGGGAGAAAGAAGTCTTGGAATATAAGAATGATTCGAGGATTAAATTAACATAGGATCGAGGAACGGAGAGTCTGAATGTATGGTTTAGGTTAAAACAGATTGACTCAGACTAAGAGATTGAGGAATTGTTTAGTGTTTGAGACAGTTGAAAAAGAATTGAGATTGATTTCATTTAGAGAGAACCCCTGAAGGGTATGGAAGTTTGTATTCGTTGAGAGAATTAGGCGAAGCTAGGAGTGAAACAAACTGGTATAGCTTAGGCTTGAATTCGGTTAAGTTTATGATCTTGTACCTGAGAATGGGAATGTGAATTAGTGTTTAAATTTATGTTGAAGAATGGTAGAAAGTGGTAGTGCATAAATTAATTATTAATCAAGATAATTAGAAGATAGAATTTTATAGTTTAATGAGATAGAGAAAATTAAAATAAGAATTTTGATACTAATTTTAAAGAAATTAGCCCAAGATTGGACCGAACCGGTTAGACTGGACCCACACCGGACCCAATAGCCCAATATATATAAACCTAAAGTAAAGCAATTCAGCCACAAACGCTTCCCATATGTGATTCACACTGAAATGGAAGAGAGGTGAGAAGTGAGGGTTCCAATTTCAATTTCAATCTTCAATCCAACATAACTTTTAATACAGAGCTCCGATTGACGAGCTGTTTACGGCCACGCGGCGGGCTTGTCAAGATCTTCAATTCTATCAAGCAAAATTGTAAGTAACTCACATTTGCCTAGCTCAATTTCTACTGGTATGTTAAGTTCGGGTTTAGGATTTGAGAAACTCAATTCCTTGATTATTTTCATGTTTTAGAGGTTCACTAGCCTTGATTTCTTGTGGATATTTTGGTGCACGAATCCCCACACTTTTGTACAGCTATACCAGCAAGTGCACTGGGTTGTCTAAGTAATACCTGAGCGAGTCAAGGTCGATCCCATGAGGATTGTGGTTTGAAGCAAGCTATGGTTATCTTGCAGGTCTTAGTTAGGTGAATCAAGAAGTAGGGGAAACTATTCATAATTTGTATTTGTGAATTAAATGTGAATAGGAATGGGAATATGGTTAAGGATTGGAGTTGCTTTGTCTTTCTGAATTAACTCTGGTATTATTGTCTTCTTTGCTTGTGAGTGATTTCTTCAATGGCAGGCTGTATGTGATCAACACCTTTATTGAGAGGTCGTCAATACTCCTCTAGATCTGAACCTCAGGGTTAGTGAGGATCCATTCTGATTGAGGGCGAAGCTCGTACAGTCCATTCTCCTTAATGATCCTAGTCAAAGCGCCACAGACAAGGTCAGATCTTCTAAATCAGAGAAAGCTGTATCTTTGGGTTCTAGCCTCTACCACAGAGACCTTAATCTCCCCGTAAATTGGCTGAACTAGTGTCTCGAGAAGTCCCCAACGAAGTCGTGGATTAGCCGTCTGAGAGATGTATAATCAAGTTGGCGGTTCGATGCTTTCCACTGAAGTATTCACACGAACCCAAATAGACACAGGTGTTTGTCAAGCACGATTGTCTTAGTATGATGAACAGAGCTGATTGTCACTGATCATCCTATTCACCATGTTGAAGAACGAGTATACATCTTAGAATTAATCAAACATGGATCGAAGAAAACAGTAATACTTTTATTAATTCATAGGACTCAGCAGGGCTCCTCCCCTCAACCTAGGAGGTTTAGAAACTCATGCTGAAAGGAAAATAAAATATAAAACTCGAATATAATGTGAATGATGGGCAAAGATCTTTAACAAAGTGTGATCTTCTACTTTAAATACTAAACTAATGACTAGTAAGAGTAAAACAGTCTTTCTAGTGCTAAAATCCACTTCTAGGGCCCACTTGGTGAGTGTTTGGGCTGAGCTTTAATGAGATCCACATGCTATGAGGCTCCTAGGGCGTTGCACACTGGCTAGGGGGTCCTCTCTGGACGTTTGGACGCTGGGCTCTACTCCTTGGCGCTGGACACCTGGAATGGGGCAGGAAGTTGGCGTTGGACGCCAGTTTTGGGTCTTCTAATCTGAAGCAAAGTCTGGACTATTATACATTGCTGGAAAGCTCTAGAAGTCAGCTTTCCATAGCCGTTGAGAACACTCCATTTGGACTTCTGTAGCCCCAGAAAAGCTCTTCCAGTGCAAGGGGGTCAAATCCGAACAACATTTGTAGTGCTTTCTGTGTCTCTTAATCAGACTTTTACTCCAGCTCCTCAATTTCAGCAAGAAATTATCTAAAATTGCACAAAAAAACCAAAAACTCATAGTAGAATCCAAAAATGTAAATTTAGCACTAAAATCTATAAAAACATAATAAAAACTAAATAAAACATACAAAAACTATATGAAAGTGATGTCAAAAAGCGTATAAAATATCCGCTCATCAGTATTTCTCAAGGATCAGTGGGTGAAGGTAAGAGCCTTAAACATTTTTTGATTAGTGAATTAATAAGCTTGAATATTGATTATAGTCATATGTTGTGGGATTAGATTGAATATTGTTGATTTGGAGTACATTGATGGTGTTGGGAGCTTGATTGTTGGCTGGAATCATTGGATGTGGATTGGAGTCTTTGAAGCTTGAATATTTTGTGGTTTTTTGCTTAGGGAGGAATCGGCCAAGGTATGTTTTCGGTTTGTCGTAAATAATATGTAATGCCTCGTGAAAACATAGGCTAGATGACTATAAGGTAGGTTGAAGCATGTATGTATGTTAAAAGTTAGTAATCTTAATAAAAATATTTATAATTAATGAGTTTGATTATGAATGTGAATTGTTGAAATGTTTGATGAATTTTGGAGGGTGATTGTGTTGGGTTCAAAAAAGAAAGACCGAGCTCGAGCAGGGGCACTGTTCATACCCTCGGTCGAGCTGTCTGACCCGGGATGTTAGCGACAAGGCGACCGACCTCTTCATGTCCGACTATTTGACCTCTTCTCAAAGAGATCGACCAAATTGCCAGGAAAGCCCAGTAAATGGCCCAAATAGAGGAACACGACCCATATCCAAAGGCAGTACAAGCCTATAGAGATAAAGGCGGTTCCCTTAAAGATAAGCTGACCTCACCCAAAGATAAGATAAGATAAGATAAGATAACTAACTTATCTTACCTAAGAAGGTCAGCCCACGACCATTATAAATACACTGGAGCACCCAGGTATAACTCATACTCTGATTCTACTAAAAACCTGCTTAATACCCTTGCTAACTTAAGCATCGGAGTCCCTTGCAGGTACCACCATCCTCCGGTGATGAAGGATCAGCAGTGCGGCCAGTCCCACAAGTCGGACACGACAGCTCTGGCCGCCACCCACCAGTCGGACACGTCATCTCCGACTAGTACAGAAGATCTCATCTAAGATCGACCTACAGTTTCAGGTAACCCTCGGAACAAATGAAGAACACAGCCACCTTTCTTCTCCATTCAAGAACACATGCTGGTTTAGCACAAGAAGGAAGGGGAAGAGGGTTTCATGAAAAACCTAACCTTCAAAGTGGGATAACTTTTGCTCCGGTGATCGGAATTGTGTGCCATTTGTAACCATGCATCGTGCTCGTCGAGCTCTTCAATTTTATCTAAACAAAACTGTAAGTAACTTGTTTTTTCCTAGATCCATTTCTGCTGGTGTGTAAAATTCTAGTTTAGGGTTTGGGGAACTCAATTCCTTGATGATTTTCATGTTTTAGGGTTTCACTAGCGTTGGTCAATTGTGGGTATTGCTCAAGGATCAGTGGGTGAAGGTAAGAACCTTAAACTGTTTGTTGATTAGTGAATTAGTAAGGTTGAATGTTGATTATATTGATATATTGTGGGATTAGACTGAATATTGTTGATTTAGAGTACATTGATGATGTTGGGAGCTTGATGGTTGAACCTTTGGTGGCTGGAATCATTGGGTGTGGATTGGAGTCTTTGAACCTTGAATTGTGGTGCATTTGAGCTTGGGGAGGAATAGGCCAACGTATGATTTCAATTTCTCATAAATAATATATAATGTCTCGTGAAAACATGGGCTAGATGACCATAAGACAGGTTGAAGCATGGATGTATGTTTAAAAGTTAGTAATCCTAATAAAAATATTGATGATTGATGAGTTTGATTATGAATGTGAATTGTTGAAATGTTTGATGAATTATGGACGGTGATTGTGTTGAGTAATGAGGTTGATGGGAATGTGTGATATGTTGATGAATTATGATTATGTTGAATGATAATTGTGTTGGTGTTGATGATGCTAATGTATTACGATACATATATATATTATTGATGTGTGTTGTGGTGAGAGTGTGGTTATGATGATGAGTTATTGAAGATTGGTTGAAAATTGATGTTAAAATTGATTTGAATAATGGATGGATCATATGTTGAATTGATTGAATTGGTAGAGTAGCAATGATATGGAAGTGGATAAGTGTATGGTAGAGAATTGATGTAGTTTTAGTAAGAGTTTGGAAGGTTTGGAGGGTTTGGTATGGAAAGTTTTGAAGTCTTTGAGGTTTGGCACTCTTATGAAAAACTTAATTTTAGTGAACTTCGGCGATCCATAACTTAAGCACCAGCTTTTGAATTTGAATGAAACATATCTCAAACTAAAGATAATTTCAAGAGCTTTAAAACAGTATAAAGTTTGCGAAAATATGAATTTTGAAGAGGAAGTTATGGACGTCGGAAGTTAGGTGCAAAAATCTGTTTTCTACAAACTTAACATTTTCTGGAAACTGGCTTGGATGCGTACGCGACGCATGCACGCGACGCGACCAACCCTTTCAGGCTGGGCATCTCGTGTACGCGAGCAGGGTGCTTGCGTATGCGAGAAGCGGAAAAACTCACGTTATAAAACCTAATTTTGAACCTCTAAAACCCCTATTTTTACTCTTTTAGCCCCTAAACCTTAGTTGGATACTTAGTGATGAGATGAAATTAGGAAGGGGTAGTAACTTGAGAGTGAAGTAAGTGGATAGTTTGCTTCGATAGGTGGAAAGTAAGCGGACTTGGTCACTCAGTTCACGATTGCCTAACAGCATTACTTCCTATCCTAGACCTCGACAACCCATTTCATAATCAGTAGCAATCCCGTTTTACTTTCATTGTGAAACCTTCCATGGTTGCAACATCCCGGATGACCTTTGGTACTCGCTCCTCATCTTCTAACATGTCAGATATTCAGTCACATGTGCCGCCACATTATTCATCATTTCAGGCCACTCAACCCTATCTCATTAAAATCGTGATACATCTTAGTAATCCTCGGTTAAATTGAAATTCGTTCTTGATAGCTTCAGACAATGGTATACGTCTCCATTTTCTGCATTAGGAATACTAATCTCTTCTTGTACTTTTGAATCCGTTTTTTCATTCCTCTAAGTTTCATCCTTTCTCTCCTTCGATCTCTTCTTGATTCCATTTTTATTTACCAGACTTTGACATCCTTGGTAGCTCTCTATCGTCTTGTTATGCTTCATGTATCTCATCTTTACCACATTTCAAAGTTGCAATAGATTTAGTCCGACACCTCCAATAACACTCTCAACATCCAACTTAGGGCTTCAACTTACCTAGAATTCCTTCCTCTAGGATTAACATCCAAGCATTCCTCAGAAATTTCTTGCTCAGGTTATCCGCTACTACCTCACGATGTTGCATATGCACGCATTCTAGGTCCTCCAATAATGCATCGCAGTAACTTCTTACATGGTTTATTAGGTTCAAGTGATACAAGCATTGGCACTAAGGTTAATCTTCCTTTGAAGGTTTGAAAGCCTTCATCGTATTCAAGCGTCCATACAAAAGGTAGATCCCAACATATTAACTTAATCGCAGGTAATATGGTTGACAAAAATCAAGGCTCCGAAATTCTTCGTAGTGTTACAGGCTTATTTTTTGCTTTTAAAAGTCTTATTCTAAAGAATTAACACTTTAATGACTGCATCGAGGAGTTGTGCGCGGCACAAATTTTTAGTACGAGTTGACTTTAAAAAAGATGCTATGTTCAAAGAGACGAATGAGTAACACGAATGGTGTTCATAAGAAATCAAAAGAAAGTCTTGTATACGGTCAAATAGAGTTGTACAAAAATAATAAAATGCACAAGAAGAAGAACTAAGGTGCATCTCAAGAAAAGAGTTCGAATCAAGAACCCTTGATAGAAAGAACAAAGCGTATAGAGTCAAAGAAGTTTCAACTGATTTTAAAGAATACAGTTTGTGAATGAGAGCTACTCTACTCACAACCACCAGTTCCCAAGATCCAAGGATTACGTGATTATGCCAAGACAAGCTCAGGCTCATCCTAGAAGAAACAAGATTCACGCAAGTTAGAAATAGGATTTGAAAGTTGATCTATTCATTATTCAAGAAGAAATTCAAAGTAGAATTCTGATGTAAGTCTCAAAAGAGAAACTACGTCGACTCGTACAGGTTCGTTGACACACTCTGATTTGTTCGTTATTCAAGAATTTGTCATTTGACGTCAATTCCTCACATAGCACTCTTACGTTGGTTCTAAGTTGATTACTTTAAATCCTAATTTTTTACTTCCTTCTTAAGTACAATTAAACATAATATCACAATATCTTATAGTGTAATTAAAATTAAATTAGCAGTTTTTCGATTACCTCTACCTCGTTGTGACTGACCAGTGCCCTAAGTTCTTCCTCGTGGACAGTATCGGAAGATATGCCCTAATTTCCCACAATGATATCATGGTCCTGGCCCATTCCTACGAGACTTGTCGGGTCGATAGTTTTTGTTACTCTTGAACTCCTGTCCCCTTGGTGCCAAATTTTGATTGTGGTCTCTTCGGTGAAATTCTCGAGTATCATTCTCTGCCAATGCAGCCTTTCTCACACATTCTTCAGTAACCCGGCTTTTATTCACCAACTCTGAGAAAACCCTAATTTCTGTTGGCCCAACTGAGTGCAGAATGTCACTCTGTAGTCCTCCCTCATACTTGATGCATTTCCATTCTTCAAAGTCCCTCGAAGCACCTTGGAAGATTCGGGAGAATCGGTACAATTCTTCAAATTTGTTCGTATACTCAGCAACTGATATTTGCCCCTATTTCAACTATAGCAGCTCAAGCTCCTTGTCGTTCCTAACTAAACAAGGAAAGTACTTTCTATAAAACTCCATTCGAAACAACTCCCAAGATATCACAGTGTCATCTGGTTGCAATATGAGTCGCATTTCCTGCCACCAGTATTGAGCTTCACCTTGTAACTGGTAGGTTCCGAACTCTACCCATTATTCCTCGGGAACATGTTGAGCTTGCAAGGCCCGTTCTATTGCCTGAAACTAATTATCGGCCTCAGTGGTGTTCGTAGTTCCTCTGAAGGTTGGAGGATGCACCTTCAGGAAGGTTGACAATGTCATCGGCCCATTATCCCCGTTTGTGCTATTTACATTGTTAGCTTGATTTTCTAACGCAGCAGCCGTGGCCTGCATAACCACAACCATGTTCTTCAGGGCAGCCATGAAGTTTGCGGGGTTGTTTGCATTCGTCCCGTGTTCCTCATTTTGATTCCTACCTCTCCCTCGACCGCGACTGCGTCCACGAGTCGCCATAGGGTCCTTGTTCACACCAAACTAGTGATATCAAGATGATCAGTCTCAATATCGCAAGTCTAGTGCTTCAAAGTCCCAATGCATGATCATGAACATTTATGCCACATATATCAGTTAGATATTCTAATTTAGCATGTACAGACACCCAGAGTATGCCCAGAAGCATATTTAGTCCGTCCTTCAGGCTCTACAGGAATGAACTGCTTTGATACCATAATGTAACACCCTACCACCCAGAGCTTTACACCTAAGATATAAAACAGAGGTGGCGAGGCACTACGACCTCTAAAAATAAAAATTTAATATATAATATAGTGAAAAAGGTTTATAACTAGGAGCCTTTGAAGAAAAGGGATAAAACAAAAATCGATAAATCAAAAAGCGTAACGCTCACAAAGCGATAAAGCAGACAGCTGATGAATGGATTTTTGATGGTTTAGAATTCACAAATGAATTCTTGTTGCAAGTATAGTTTCTAAACCAAACAATAATCCTTTCATACAAAAG
>NC_029788.2:45318637-45328719 GCF_000816755.2 Arachis ipaensis | reverse complement strand
ATATATATATATATATATAGAAAAAAAGGGTTTATATCTAGGAGCCTTATGAAGGAAAGTTAAACAAAATTGTTACATAGAAAAGCGCACCATTCATGTAAGCGATAAACGTAAAACAATACAATAAGAATAAAGCGAAATATAAATACATGAAAGAAGAATTCAAAGATACAGATAACAAACCTTCTGACCCGGTTCGTGAAGTTAAAACCAGACAGAGCACATAAACATATATACATATATACATGAGGATCCCAAAGAGCCCAAAATACAGTTTACTAAACCTGTTTCTCCAAATCAACCTCTAGGAGGAATAAAGCATAATATACATATATAGTGGAGATATAAAAGTATCTATATATACATCAAAATGAAAATAAAATCCCAAAACACAAAGATCTTCGCTTTCAGAAGCTCCCGGTATGCCTCAACGAGGTGTCTCATATCCTGCATCTGAAAACCACAATATGTATGGGTGAGAACCAGAGGTTCTCAGCATGGTAACTGTGCCCACATAACTAACATATAATGTTACGGGAAAGCCAGAGGCAATCCTAGAACTTCTAACAATAGATTCGAACTTAAAACTAACATTGGAAACCATAAACAGGGTGAGGTATATAAGAATTCTGGATTCTATCTCAATTTTTAACTTAACCCCTAAATTCATTGCCATACCTCCAATCCTCCGAAACACCGATGCACAGACAAACAATGCATACAAAGAAAACACAAGTAGTTTACAGTTACAGCAAATAGAACATATAGCAGTTAAGCATGAATATCAATTACGCAAACAAAAGAATGCAAAATCAAAATAGGTCATTCAAATGCATATGATGCATGCCTTTCCTATTGGCCGTGAGCTCACGTGTCGGTTACTTTGCCATATCCCAACACACCCGGTAGCTAACCCGGATATTGTCTCTCTGATATCCCTCCACACTTATGGGATATAGTGCCCGTCGCATTACCTGGGATAAAGCTTTCCTACACTCTTGGGATATAGCGCCCGCCACGCTCAAGGGATATAGTGCCCGTCACACTTATCGGATATAGTGCCCGCCACACTTTCCAGGGTAAGGTGCTCCCACACTCTTGGGATATAGTGCCCGCCACGCTCTCGGGACATAGTGGCTGTCACATTCATGGGATATAGTACACGACACACCTTACAACAGAGAGAAAACTCAAACATACTCATCATCAACAATCTCAATCAGGCCTCAATTACTATATTCATTCATAATCATTCATATTTATTCATTCAATATCGTTATGGCAAAAAATTCATCAATTATATAACACTTTCACACTTCTCAACCATAATTCATCATATTTTCAAGCGTACTTCTCTTCCAAGCTACCATCCCTTCCTAACTTCACCTCATCACTAAGCATACAACTAAAGTTTAGGGGCTAAACGAGTAAAAATAGGGGTTTAGAGATTTGAAATTAGATTTTAAAACATAAAATTCACTTTGCTGAAAACAGAGGTCCCGCGTACACGTGGGTGCGTTTTTTCCCTGCTCGCATGTGCACGCAACCTCTCGCATACGTGGAAAAGCCAACCCAAAATGAATGCCCGCGCCCCGTGGGAGGCACGCTAGGCGAGTTATGCAAAGTTGGCAAAAATTGTGAGTGCTGCAGACTTTCAGCTTTACACACCAAACTTCCGACGCGCATAACTTTTTTGTTTTAAAATATTTTTCATCTGTTCTTCAAACGGTGTAAACCTCTCGGACCAATTTTCTTTCAAGACAAGTTTGATAAAATTTGGAGGTCCAGGGATCAAGTTATGCTCCATCAAAGTTGTTCAAAAATCATAGATTTTATTGAAAATGTCAAACCTCAACTTTAAAAACTTTTAAATCCCAACCCCTATTAAAGCTTACCAAATGTGCCTCCAACCAAGTTCAATCCTTCATCAACACCCCTCATCTTCTTCATACAAACCAATTTACAATTACAGTTCTATTTCAATACCATAATCCACATCCAAAGCAACATTACACAAAATCATCAACAACATGCATATACACTTCATCAATCTCCATAAAATTTATATTATTTCACCAACAACAACCTTAATTAGCCAAACCTCATAAATACTAACCAATCCTAAATCATCAACAACATCCACATCTCAAAAATATCATCATTATCATTTATCAATCTCATATACCAAGTTAAACATATCATTCATAATAGCATGAATCACAACCTCGAAATCACTAAGCAACATACATATTAATCAATCTCAACCATCAACAACATCAACAACTCAATCCCTATCTTATGGTCAACTAACCTAAGTTTTCACGACACATTATATTTTAGTTACAGAAAACCGAAACCATACCTTGGCTGATTTCTTATTAATCCCAGAACACCTCAAGCGTCCACCGCACCACGATTTCCACTACCAAAATTCAGCATCCAATAAAGGACCCAATCAAGTTTTCATCTTCACAATCTTGCTCCACATCACATATATACACTACATATTTCAAATCATTATATTCATACATACACACTCAATACCCAATCACAATTAATTAAGAGATTCACTAGGGTTTGATGATCCTTACCTTGTATGTCCCTCAATTAAGTAAAATACCACTAATTTCTCAAGTCAATTTGACCCTAAAACATCAAATTAACAAAAAATCTCAACATCTAAAAAATATAATTTTTTAATTAGAGAAGAGGGAATTGAAACTGGAAATGTGGATTTCTTACCGAATTAAGTATAGGACTTTGTAGAGCTCGTCGCTGCGGACACGTGGCCGCAAACGGTGTGGCGATCGGAGTTTCGAATCAAAAGTTATGGAGGATTGAATATCTAAGTGAGGGTTTGAGCTTGGAAGGTGTTCATCCCCTTTCCTAATGTTTCCCGCGTGCTTCTTATGTATTGAGGAGCAAATGAGCTGAAGCTCATATATGATAATGAGTTAGTTAGGCCCACAGGCCCGGTTTGAATTCGGTTCAGTTTGTTTGGTCTAATTTTGAGTCAAATTCTTTAAAATTAGTGTAATAATTTTCAGTTTAATTACCTCTATCTCATTAGACTGTAAAATTTTATTTTCTAATTTTTTATTAATAATTAATTTATTGACTAATTATTCGTAAATTACGCGGGGTTTACATTCAGCCGCAAGATATACTCATAAATACTTTTGGATCTCAGTATTCGAAATGTGATACTGATAAACCCCATTTTTAGGGTTTATCTTGTGCTTAATTGAGTGGATTTTATCCACTAAACTCACA
Source organism: Arachis ipaensis (assembly GCF_000816755.2). Taxonomy (NCBI): domain Eukaryota; kingdom Viridiplantae; phylum Streptophyta; class Magnoliopsida; order Fabales; family Fabaceae; genus Arachis; species Arachis ipaensis. Next base: position 45,325,446 of record NC_029788.2, on the reverse strand, counting down.
CTTGTGTATATAAATTGCATGTTTTACATTTTCCTTCCTAATTCTGTGCTTTGATTGAAAATATGCTTCCTTGACCTTAAAATTGCTAATTATTAATCCTCTCTTATCACTATTCGATACCCTGATATGTGTGTTAAGTATTTTCAGGGTTTATAGGACAGGAATGGCTTAGAGGATGGAAAGGAAGCATGCAAAAGTGGAAGAAATACAAGAAAATGAAGGAATTGCTAAGCTGTCAAGCCTGACCTCTTCATACTAAATCGATCATAACTTAAGCTACAGAGGTCCAAATGAGGCAGTTCTAGTTGCATTGGAAAGCTAACATCCGAGGCTTCAAAATGATATACAATTTGCCATAGTTTCCATGCAGTTATGCGACACGTATGCGTGGATGACGCATATGCGTGACCTTGCAAAAGTTCAGCGACGCATACGCGTGACAGAGCCACGTGCTGAACGTATCAGAAAATGCTGGGGGCAATTTCTGGGCTATTTTTGGCCCAGTTCCAAGCCCAAAAACACAGATTAGAGGCTGCAGAGTGAGGAAATCATTGATACATATTCATTCACATAATTTTAGGTTTTAGATGTAGCTTTCTAGAGAGAGAGGCTCTATCCTCTCTCTAGGTTTTAGGGTTCTTAGCTTTAATTCTTCTCAAATTTAGATTTCTATTTTACTTTAGTTTAGTTTTCTTCTACTCTTATTAGTTCTAGCACTTTAGTTTATCTATTTCTCTTGTTGATTTATTTATTTTTCCAATTTAATTTATGAACTCTTCATTTAGATTCAATTTCCTTTTTAATGCAATTTGAGGTATTTCATGTTTATTGCTTCTTCCTTTATTTGTTATCATTGATGCTTGCAATTGGTTGTTTAGATTTAATATTCCTTGTTAGTTTTCTATGTTTTTATGTTGTGCCTTCCAAGTGTTTGATAAAATGCTTGGGAGGGTTTTAAGTTAGATTTTTATATTCTTAGCTTGAACTGATTAATTGTCATTGATGATGACAATGAGGATAGGAATTCCAATTCTCAATACTTGTTAAGACTTTTCTTAATTGTTAGTTTATTTTCTTGTCATTTGAATTCCTTGTTCAAGCTTTCAAAAACCCAAAAGGATAAAATCTCATAACCAATTATAAGTACACTTCCCTGCAATTTCTTGAGAGACGACCCGAGGTTTAAATACTTCGGTTATCAATTTTATTAGGAGTTTGTTACTTGTGACAACCAAATTTTTGTACGAAAGGAATCTTTGCTGGTTTAGAAACTATACTTGCAATGAGAATTTATTTGTGAAATTCTTTACTAGCAGAAGTCCGTTCGTCAAAATGGCACCGTTGCCGGGGAATTGCAAACGTGTGCCTTATTATTGGTTATTGTAAATATTTGTTTTTTCGTTTCTTTATTAGTGTTTCTAGTTTTAGGAGTTTATTTTCATTAATTTTTATTAGTTTTTATTTCTCTTGCTACTATGAATTCTCACCCATTTGGCTATGAGTTTGGTTACAATCATGTTGTAAGAAGAGAAGATTACAATGAAGGCTTGGATCAAGGATGGGACAATCAAAGATGGGAGGAGCCACAAGGATTTGATCAACCCTTTCAGCAACAACCTCCTCCAATGTGCCATGAGCAACAACCATTCTACGATGCATCCCAAGACAATGGTTATGGTGGACCTTTTCGTGACAATCTACCTCCACCAATTTACTATGAGCAAGAGCCATTCCGAGGTGTGTACCAAGACAATGGATATGGTGGACCCCCTTGTAGTTACCAACAAGCCCTACCATATGCCTATGAACCCCCTCCTCAACATAGCTTTGAACCACCATACTCACAAGCCCCCTACTACCAAACACCCTCATATGATTTTAACCCTTATCCACCATACCAACCACCTTATGAGCCATATGAACCATATATAGAACCACCCAAATTCCAACCCAATTACTCCCAAGAACCACCACCTCCATATACACCTTGTCCATATCCATCAACCCAAGATCTTAATCATGTTAATCATGTTATCCAAGCGTAAAAAGAGTCAAGAAATTGTCTCAAGGAGATATTGGATCAATTTCAAGAAACCATTCATCGAGTGGTAAGAGTGGTAAGCCGAAAAGCACACGAAGCTCTCATGCCTAAAGAATCTCAACTTGAGAACAAGGAATTGAAGTTTGTTGTGCAACAAATGGAAAAGATGGAGAGTGTTGAACCACCACATCCTTATTATTATGAACCACCCTCTTATCAGGAACCTTTCCTCCCAAGTAATGAACCTTCATATCTACCCCAATCTTCAATGGATGACACTCTAAGTGTTCTTCTTCAAGAGCAAAGAGAGATACAAAGGACGACACAAGAGTTCATAGCTACCTTGACTGAGGTAGTAGGTAATTTAGCCTCTCTGCATGTCAACACTCAAAGCACTCCCATGGCTACATGTGGAGAACCAAGAGAAGAGCGTAGCATGAAGGAGACACTAGAAACTCCGATGGACAACGAGGAATATGACTTTGTACTGGAACAACTGGAGGAAGCCATAATAGTTGAAGAGGAAGAAGTGGTTGAAGACTTAGGAGATGCCGAACCTCCATGGGAATCAAGAGTTGTAGAGTATTCCCCAAAAAGATTGAAATTGATGTCAAGGAGGCTAGTTCAAAACCTCCATGGCATATTCCCTATGAAGAATTGGATGGAATAGATCAAGAAGCAAGTTTTCTTGGTGATGATGATCATGAATCAAGTCTTCCTAGTGATGAATCTACATCCGAAATTGAACCCTTTGAACATGAAGACCCTTCTCTGAGTGAGTCTGAGAATGATGTGGAAGTGTAAGTCCTTCGGAAAGGTTGGATGGGAGTTGAACATGCTTTGTCAAGATCATTGGAGACTTCTCTACCTAGGTTGCCGTCTTCTCCTTCATTTGAGTGGGCAAAATTTATCTCTATTCACTTTACCGTTCCACTTGAATATGGTATTATTGAAACGGATGGCCAACTTAGGAGGCTTTATGGAATGAAGCGTAAGAGAAGGATGTTTAGTGGTTGGAGTTGCAAATCAAGGCTCATTGCTGTGCGAAATCGTGATCATTCCATTCCTTGGTAACGGCGCTAAAAACTCTATACGCACGTTCATGATCTTATATCTGTTTCACAACTTCGTACAACTAACCAGCAAGTGCACTGGGTCATCCAAGTAATAAACCTTACGTGAGTAAGGGTCGATCCCACGGAGATTGTCGGCTTGAAGCAAGCTATGGTCACCTTGTAAATCTCAGTCAGGCGGATTCAGATGGTTTTGTAAAGTGATAAATAGAAGATAAGTAAAATATAACATGAGCCACTTACAGACGGGTGTAGAGACAAGATTTGGGATCCGGACATACAAGAGAATCAATTTTGGGAGCTCAAAGCTTGTGGAGAACTTTAGCAAGGCTTGGTGAATTCATTCGGAGATGTTAAAGCTTATTGGAAGTCCAAGCACTGGTGGGAGTTTCAAGACGAGTTCAAGCACAAGCCACGATGACAAGGAGCTCACCAAACGTCCAACTTAAGGACTTAAACCGAAAGTGCTAGGTGGGATACACCCCACCATGGTAAATTCTTTCTAATTTCTTTTTTATTTATATTAGTAATAAGTTACATTTTTATTTTTTTTTTAGATATGTTTATTTCGTTTAATTCATAGTTTAGGTATCTAAAAAAAAGTTTCTGCGATCGACGCGTAAGCGTCGATGATGTACATGCGTCACATGCAGGTTCGCAATATTAATGAAAGGAACAGAGAGTTGCAATAGAGATGCGTGGGAGGGGTCCGTGGCACACAAGCCACCCCACGCGTACGCATGCCTCACGCGTACGCGTCCCCTGTAGAAATTTCAACCCACACGTAAGCGTCAGCGATGCGTACGTGTGCGGATGAAAAACGAAGTAAAGAGTGAATTGAACAGAGAGTTGTGTGGTCATGGTGATGGAGTCGTGCAAGTAGTCACGCGTACGTGTGACCGACGCCCACGCGTCAGAATGCATTTTTCGCCACCCACACGCACGCGTGGGCGACGCTTACGCGTCGCCTGGCCGTTTCCGTTTTCACGCGCACGTGTGACCTACGTGCGCTTCGCGTTCTGTTTCTCATTTCTTTCTTATTTTGTTGAGAACATATTATTGCATTCAATAATTTAATTATATGCATTGAGAAAAACAAAAGAAAAGAAAAGGAAAATAAAAAGAAAAAAAGAGAAAAAAAAGAGAGCAAATAATAAAAAAGGGACAAAATGCCCAAAAGTAAATAGTGTTAGCAATGCATATGAGTTATACTCAAATTGGGATGCATGAATATGTGGCAAAACATAGTTAATAGATAGTTAGGTTTTATATTATGATTACATGGATTGGCTTAAGTTAGGTGGGAAGTTTAAGTTAATTAAGGATTCAGATTTTAGTCCACTTGGCCAAATAGAATCCTATCTTGACCCTAACCCCATTACAACTCTTGAAAGACCTTTTGATATGTGTATTTGTGCATTAAATTATTTGTTGATTGGTATAAGAAGAGCAAACCTTAGAAAGCAAGGTTAGTAGAGAATTGAAAGAATCAAACTTTAAACACTTGAGTGATTAGAGTGTATACACTTCCGGTGAGGGTTCGATGCTCTATTCCTTGTTCCCGGCTTTCTTGAGCTATCTTCTTTTGCAAGTTTACTTGTACTTTATTTTATGATTTGAATTAGTGAGATCCAGTTCATATTTCTTCTTAAAAGATTTTCTACTTTTAACCAAGTACGTAAGAGCATTTTACATTAGTTGCTTCATATAAATAGGTTGCATTGCATAAGTTCTACCATTCTGCCTTTACTCTTTTAGTTCTCTTGAGCTTAGCATGAGGACATGCTAATGTTTAAGTGTGGGGAGATTGATAAACCCCATTTTTAGGGTTTATCTTGTACTTAATTGAGAGGATTTTATCCACTAAACTCACACTTATGCATATAAATTGCATGTTTTACATTTTCCTTCCTAATTCTGTGCTTTGATTGAAAATATGCTTCCTTGACCTTAAAATTGCTAATTATTAATCCTCTCTTATCACTATTCGATGCCGTGATATGTGTGTTAAGTGTTTTAAGGGTTTATAGGGTAGGAACGGCTTAGAGAGGAGAATCATACATACAACATTCATTCACATAATTTTAGGTTTTAGATGTAGTTTTCTAGAGAGAGAGGCTGGGCTCTCTCCTCTCTCTAGGTTTTAGGGTTCTTAGCTTTAATTCTTCTCAAATTTAGATTTCTATTTTACTTTAATTTAGTTTTCTTCTACTCTTATTAGTTCTAGCACTTTAGTTTATCTATTTCTCTTGTTGATTTATTTATTTTTCCAATTTAATTTATGAACTCTTCATGTTAGATTCAATTTCCTTTTTAATGCAATTTGAGGTATTTCATGTTTATTGCTTCTTCCTTTATTTGTTATCATTGATGCTTGCAATTGGTTGTTTAGATTTAATATTCCTTGTTAGTTTTCTATGTTTTTATGTTGTGCCTTCCAAGTGTTTGATAAAATGCTTGGGAGGGTTTTAAGTTAGATTTTTATATTCTTAGCTTGAACTGATTAATTGGAGACTCTTGAATCATCAAAGTCTCTTGTTGGTTGGTGATTGAAACTAGCTAGTTGGGTTGAACTTCACTAACTCTAGTCTTTGATTAGGACTTGTGAATTCAAGTTGATTTTTCTCACTTGACTTTTCTTCATTTGTTAGAGGTTAACTAAGTGAGCGTAATTTACAATTACCATCACAATTGACATTGATAATGAGGATAGGAATTCCGATTATCAATCCTTGCTAGGACTTTTCTTAATTGTTAGTTTATTTCTGTGTCATTTAAATTCCTTGTTCAACATTTAAAAACCCAAAAAGATACTTTCCCATAACCAATAATAACTACACTTTCCTGCAATTCCTTGAGAGACGACCCGAGGTATAAATACTTCGGTTTATTTTTATTGGGTTTGCTTAAGTGACAAACAAATTAAATTTGATTGAGGTTTAATTGTCGATTTAGATCTATACTTGCAATGCGACTACTTTTGTGAAATTCTTTACCGACGATTTTTTCCACCATCAATTTTTGGCGCCGTTGCCGGGGAGTTGCAAATGTGTACCTTATTATTGGTTATTGTGAATATTGTGAATACTTTTGCATTTTCATTTTTTTGTTAGTTGTTTCTAGTTTTAGGAGTTTACTTTTATTATTTCTTATTAGTTGTTGTTTTTATTTTCTCCTTTTACCATGAATTCTCACCCCTTTGGCTATGAGTTTGGTTACAATTATGTTGTAGGAAATGGAGATTACAATGAAGGCTTGGATCAAGGATGGGACAATCAAAGATGGGAGGAGCCACAAGGATTTGATCAACCCTTTCAGCAACAACCTCCTCCAATGTGCCATGAGCAACAACCATTCTACGATGCATCCCAAGACAATGGTTATGGTGGACCTTTTCGTGACAATCTACCTCCACCAATTTACTATGAGCAAGAGCCATTCCGAGGTGTGTACCAAGACAATGGATATGGTGGACCCCCTTGTAGTTACCAACAAGCCCTACCATATGCCTATGAACCCCCTCCTCAACATAGCTTTGAACCACCATACTCACAAGCCCCCTACTACCAAACACCCTCATATGATTTTAACCCTTATCCACCATACCAACCACCTTATGAGCCATATGAACCATATATAGAACCACCCAAATTCCAACCCAATTACTCCCAAGAACCACCACCTCCATATACACC
>NC_029788.2:45311314-45312154 GCF_000816755.2 Arachis ipaensis | reverse complement strand
GTATTAATTCAATTAATTCATGAGGAACAGCAGAGCTCCACACCTTAATCTATGGTGTGTAGAAACTCTACCGTTGAAAATACATAAGTGAGGCATGGCCGAGAAGGTTCAGGCATGAAGGAATAGCCAGCCCTTAAACGTGATCTAAAGATGAAACTAAAGATGTAAATACAATAGTAAAAAGTCCTATTTATACTAAACTAGTTACTAGGGTTTACAGAAATGAGTAAATGATGCAGAAATCCACTTCCGGGGCCCACTTGGTGTGTGCTTGGGCTGAGCTTGAAGTTTACACATGGAGAGGTCATTCTTGGAGTTGAACGCCAGTTTGTAACGTGTTTCTGGCGTTCAACTTTGGTTTGTGACGTGTTTCTGGCGTTTAACTCCAGACTGCAGCGTAGAATTGACGTTCAACGCCCTTTTGCGTCGTCTAAACTCGGGCAAAGTATGGACTATTATATATTGCTGGAAAGCCCTGGATGTCTACTTTCTAACGCCGTTGAGAGCATGCCATTTGAAGNCTTGGTTGAAGTAATATTTTCTTTTCCAAGAAACTATTTTTTAGCATTTCACTAATTTGAATTAAAATTTTTGTTAAACTTGTTTGAAGAATTTTATTTTGGAACATGATTTTAGAGCTAGAACACAAAAACCAATGAGATTTTGAACCTATTTGATTGGTTGCATTTTATCAACCAATATTTTAATTTTGGTGTGTGTTGTTCCCTCTAAAATTGTGATCTTTGTCTTGCTTAATTCTATATTTCCATTATTTGATGTATGCATGCACTTATATGATTGAGGCCTTGTTTCACTGAGCTTACATACCCATATGGCCAT
>NC_029788.2:45299475-45306437 GCF_000816755.2 Arachis ipaensis | reverse complement strand
ATGGCCAACTTAGGAGGCTTTATGGAATGAAGCGTAAGAGAAGGATGTTTAGTGGTTGGAGTTGCAAATCAAGGCTCATTGGTGTGCGAAATCGTGATCATTCCATTCCTTGGTAACGGCGCTAAAAACTCTATACGCACGTTCATGATCTTATATCTGTTTCACAACTTCGTACAACTAACCAGCAAGTGCACTGGGTCGTCCAAGTAATAAACCTTACGTGAGTAAGGGTCGATCCCACGGAGATTGTCGGCTTGAAGCAAGCTATGGTCACCTTGTAAATCTCAGTCAGGCGAATTCAGATGGTTTTGTAAAGTGATAAATAGAAGATAAGTAAAATATAACTAGGATAGAGATACTTATGTAATTCATTGGTGAGAATTTCAGATAAGCGTATAGAGATGCTTTCGTCCCTCTGAACCTCTGCTTTCCTGCTGTCTTCATCCAATCAATCCTACTCCTTTCCATGGCAAGCTGTATATTAGGCATCACCGTTGTCAATGGCTACATCCTGTCCTTTCAGTGAAAATGGTCCAATGCACTGTCACTGCATGGCTAATCATCTATCGGTTCTCGATCATACTGGAATAGGATCCATTGATCCTTTTGCGTCTGTCACTACGCCCAGCACTCGCGAGTTTGAAGCTCGTCACAGCCATCCCTTCCCAGATCCTAATCGGAATACCACAGACAAGGTTTAGACTTTCCGGATCTCAGGAATGGCCATCCATGGGTTCTAACTTATACCACGAAGATTCAGCACTCCCATGGCTACATGTGGAGAACCAAGAGAAGAGCGTAGCATGAAGGAGATACTAGAAACTCCGATGGACAACGAGGAACATGACTTTGTACTGGAACAACTGGAGGAAGCCATAATAGTTGAAGAGGAAGAAGTGGTTGAAGACTTAGGAGATGCCGAACGGGAATGAAAAACGGCGTAAAGAGTGAATTGAACAGAGAGTTGTGTGGTCATGGTGATGGAGTCGTGCAAGTAGTCACGCGTACGTGTGACCGACGCCCACGCGTCAGAATGCATTTTTCGCCACCCACACGCACGCGTGGGCGACGCTTACGCGTCGCCTGGCCGTTTCCGTTTTCACGCGCACGTGTGACCTACGCGCGCTTCGCGTTCTGTTTCTCATTTCTTTCTTATTTCTTCTCTCCTTTCTTATTGTTTCTTCCTCCTTTCTTACTTTCTTCTTTTCCATTTCTTTAACTTCTCATCCTTATTCTCTTTCATTCTCTTTTACATATTGCTTTTGCATACTTTCCTTCATTGCATTTTAATTTTGTTCATGTTTTTATTTTCTTTTCTAATTTCCTATTTTATCATTGGTGTTAAATGTTCTTATTCAATTATTGCATTTTTTTTCTTGCATTATGTTGGTGCTTCGTGACTTGTTTTACATTGTTGGGTAATATTATTTAAGTCAATGCTAATCCTTTATGATACTTGTATTCCTTTTGCATTGACATGAATTTATATTGTCTTTCATGACCCACTCTCTCTTCCCCTTTATTATAATTCTTGCACTATTGATATGCCATTCATCTATATTACTTTCTCACTTGCATGTTGTACCTACCATGTAGTTGAGAACCTCATTATTATTTGGTATTAGCCCACCCATATTTTAACAGCTTGCATATCTTTGTTTGTGGGTTATTCTTCCTCCCTTTTCTCTTCTTTCAGGATGGCCATCATGAAGGGAAACAGAAAACTTCTAAATGGGGCAGACAAACAAGTTTCGCCGCACAATCTTTGGAGAAAGCGCATTAGTTGTATCAACCCGTCCACTTGCACATCTTTGCATGCACTGAGGACGGTGCAATCTTTAAGTGTGGGAAGGTCGATGACTGACTTTCGTGGGTAACTACTTTCTTTTCAATACCAATTTCTAATTTTCTTTGTTAGGTAGTTGTTGCATTGCAAAATAGATTTCATGTGTAGTTAGTTGCTTGCATGTGTGTCCTACTTGGTTGATGCTTCATGACTTATTTTATTCTGATTGGGTAATATTAATTAAGTCAATGCTAATCTTTTATGATACTTGTATTCGTTTTGCATTGACATGAATTTATATTGTCTTTCATGACCCACTCTTTCTTTCCCTTTGTTGTAATTTTTGCACTATTGATATGCCATTTGCTTCTACTGTTTTCTCACTTGCATGTTGTAGCTACCATGTAATTGAGACCCTCATTATTTGGTATTAACCCACCCATACTTTATTTGTTTTCTTATCTTTATTTTTGGGTTACTTTTCTTATTTTTACTCTTCTTTCAAGATGGCCACCGAGAAGGGAAAGAAAAAGCTTCTCAATGGGACGACAGACAAGTCCATCTGCACAATATTTGGAGAAAAGCATCAGTGTAGCAACCCGTCCACTTGCACATCTCAGCATGCACCGAGGACGGTGCAATCTTTAAGTGTGGGAAGGTCGATACCGACTTCCGTGGGTTAGTTATTTCCTTCTCAACACCAATGTTTAATTTTCTTTGTTAAATTTGCTGTTGCATTTGCATGTTTGATTGCATGTTTGTTTGGTTTTGTGCATATTTACTACTACTTGGTTGAAGTAATATTTTCTTTTCCAAGAAACTATTTTTTAGCATTTCACTAATTTGAATTAAAATTTTTGTTAAACTTTTTTGAAGAATTTTATTTTGGAACATGATTTTAGAGCTAGAACACAAAAACCAATGAGATTTTGAACCTATTTGATTGGTTGCATTTTATCAACCAATATTTTAATTTTGGTGTGTGTTGTTCCCTCTAAAATTGTGATCTTTGTCTTGCTTAATTTTATATTTCCATTATTTGATGTATGCATGCACTTATATGATTGAGGCCTTGTTTCACTGAGCTTACATACCCATATGGCCATAACCTTTTCATTATCCTTTACAAACCAATGTTGAGCCTTTTAACCCCATTTATTCTTTAGTTTAGCTCATCACTAACTCTAAGCAGAAAACAATAATGTCCTTAATTTGAATCTTTGGTTAGCTTAGACTAGTGAGAGTGTTCATGATTTAAGTGTAGGAAAGTTGGGTTTGGAAATATTTGGTTTGAGAATTGGGCGTTGTATATTCCTGTGAAAATGCGCAAAATAATAGTTGAGAACATATTATTGCATTCAATAATTTAATTATATGCATTGAGAAAAACAAAAGAAAAGAAAAGGAAAATAAAAAGAAAAAAAAGAGAAAAAAAAAGAGAGCAAATAATAAAAAGGGGACAAAATGCCCAAAAGTAAATAGTGTTAGCAATGCATATGAGTTATACTCAAATTGGGATGCATGAATATGTGGCAAAACATAGTTAATAGATAGTTAGGTTTTATATTATGATTACATGGATTGGCTTAAGTTAGGTGGGAAGTTTAAGTTAATTAAGGATTCAGATTTTAGTCCACTTGGCCAAATATAATCCTATCTTGACCCTAACCCCATTACAACTCTTGAAAGACCTTTTGATATGTGTATTTGTGCATTAAATTATTTGTTGATTGGTATAAGAAGAGCAAACCTTAGAAAGCAAGGTTAGTAGAGAATTGAAAGAATCAAACTTTAAACACTTGAGTGATTAGAGTGTATACACTTCCGGTGAGGGTTCGATGCTCTATTCCTTGTTCCCGGCTTTCTTGAGCTATCTTCTTTTGCAAGTTTACTTGTACTTTATTTTATGATTTGAATTAGTGAGATCCAGTTCATATTTCTTCTTGAAAGATTTTCTACTTTTAACCAAGTACGTAAGAGCATTTTACATTAGTTGCTTCATATAAATAGGTTGCATTGCATAAGTTCTACCATTCGGCCTTTACTCTTTTAGTTCTCTTGAGCTTAGCATGAGGACATGCTAATGTTTAAGTGTGGGGAGATTGATAAACCCCATTTTTAGGGTTTATCTTGTACTTAATTGAGAGGATTTTATCCACTAAACTCACACTTATGCATATAAATTGCATGTTTTACTTTTTTCTTCCTAATTCTGTGCTTTGATTGAAAACATGATTCTTTGACCTTAAAATTACTAATTATTAATCCTCTCTTATCACCATTCGATGCCGTGATATGTGTGTTAAGTGTTTTAAGGGTTTATAGGGCAGGAACGGCTTAGAGAATAGAAAGGAAGCATGCAAAAGTGGAAGGAATACAAGAAATTGAAGGAATTACTAAGCTGTCAAGCCTGACCTCTTCATACTAAATCGATCATAACTTGAGCTACAGATGTCCAAATGAGGCGGTTCTAGTTGCATTGGAAGCTAACACCCGGGGCTTCAAAATGATATGCAATTTGCCATAGTTTCCATGTAGTTAGACGATGCGTACGCGTGGATGATGCGTACGCGTGACCTTGCGAAAGTTCAGCGATGCGTACGCGTGACAGAGCCACGTGTTGCACGTATCAGAAAATACTGGGGGCAATTTCTGGGCTATTTTTGGCCCAGTTCCAAGCCCGAAAACACAAATTAGAGGCTGTAGATTGAGGGAATCATTGATACACATTCATTCACATAATTTTAGGTTTTAGATGTAGTTTTCTAGAGAGAGAGGCTGGGCTCTCTCCTCTCTCTAGGTTTTAGGGTTCTTAGCTTTAATTCTTCTCAAATTCAGATTTCTATTTTACTTTAATTTAGTTTTCTTCTACTCTTATTAGTTCTAGCACTTTAGTTTATCTATTTCTCTGTTTGATTTATTTATTTTCCCAATTTAATTTATGAACTCTTCATGTTAGATTCAATTTCCTTTTTAATGCAATTTGAGGTATTCTATGTTTATTGCTTCTTCCTTTATTTGTTGTCATTGATGCTTGCAATTGGTTGTTTAGATTTAATATTCCTTGTTAGTTTTCTATGTTTTTATGTTGTGCCTTCCAAGTGTTTGATAAAATACTTGGGAGGGTTTTAAGTTAGATTTTTATATTCTTAGCTTGAATTGATTAATTGGAGACTCTTGAATCATCAAAGTCTCTTGTTGGTTGGTGATTGAAACTAGCTAGTTGGGTTGAACTTCACTAACTCTAGTCTTTGATTAGGACTTGTGAATTCAAGTTGATTTTTCTCACTTGACTTTCCTTCATTTGTTAGAGGTTAACTAAGTGAGTGCAATTTACAATTACCATCACAATTGACATTGATAATGAGAATAGAAATTCCGATTATCAATCCTTGCTAGGACTTTTCTTAATTGTTAGTTTATTTCTGTGTCATTTAAATTCCTTGTTCAACATTTAAAAACCCAAAAAGATACTTTCCCATAACCAATAATAACTACACTTCCTTGCAATTCCTTGAGAGACGACCCGAGGTTTAAATACTTCGGTTTATTTTTATGGAGTTTGCTTAAGTGACAAACAAATTAAATTTAATTGAGGTTTAATTGTCGGTTTAGATCTATACTTACAATGCGACTACTTTTGTGAAATTCTTTACCGACGATTTTTTTCACCATCAGATATGTTGTTCATTTTTGTAAATTATATTTGATTTACGAATTTTTGTAAATAATATGATTATTTAATTTAAATAAAAAATCCATTTGATTTGCATATAAAAGTATTTTTAATATGTATTAGAACTAATTTTCTAAAAATTAATTAATATAATTGACTAATTTAATTTAGTCAAACCAAATAATTAATATAATTGATTAGTTATAGTTAATGTATTCGAATAAAATATTAAATAATTTAATATTTATTTTAATCAAATAAATAATTAATTAATTATAATACTTTTAAAAATAATTAATCAAAATACATAAGACAAAAAATTAATACAAATTTAAAGAAAATCAATTTTTATTTATTTTAGTCAAATCAAATAATTAATGTAATTAATTAGTTATAGTTAATATAGTCAAATAAAATATTGAATAATTTAATATTTATTTTAATTAAATCAAATAAATAATTAATTAACTAATTAATTAATGTATTTAAATGAATCAAATAAAAAAAAAGAAAAAACTCTACATCCATGTAAAAATTACATGGATGTTATTCAAGTTCCTTCCACTCCACGCCCCCACACACTCATTTGTGTATACGTGCCTCATATAACGTATATCACATAATTCTTATTTTGCGTGATCAACCTTTCTCAACGTAAACCTTTCTATACAACATCAACCTTCTTCTTCTTCTTCTTCTTCAACCTAATTAAATTCGTTACTCTCCTTTATTCACGTTTTTCTTCTCTACATTATGGATTTTTATTGACTTCAACGTAATTAGCTTCGTCGTTCATCTTTTTCTTCGTTTTCTTCTTCGATCTGCACTTCTGAATTGAAACAATGAATGAATCAACTTCAAATCAGTTGAATGAGTGCGATTTAGATCATTCTTCCGAAACGTATCAATTTGATGAGGTTTGGATTATTGAATTTTGAATCTAATTCAATGGAATGAAATTGCTAATTTTATTTAAAGTTGATTGAATGGACTTTTAGAATTTTTTATTTTTTATTAAAATATAATTAAATACAAAAAATATATATATCTAACAAATGTCAATAAATATTAAATTTAAAATGTGTCCGATATACAAACACGATAAGTTAGCAAAGTTTTCGTGCTTTGTAACTTAATATGATTGATTTCTCCGTTTACTAAACATGCTAAAAAAAGTGCTAATTTATGTTTTACGATATATTGCTTCATTTCTAAAAGTACATAATGACTAGATTTCTTTTGAAATGGTATTTGTATAATACGGTACGCAATATATTACACTTAACAACTAGTTACCAGCCTCCATTTTAGCCTTTTTCTTTCCTATACTAGGTACTTTTTTGCATCTACTTTATAGTATTTAAATTAAATTAACGAAATCCATCTCATAAATACGTGGCATTATAGTACTTTTTTTGAGTTATTTTTTTTAAAAGATCTTATAAAAAAGTAAAAGTACTTTTATATTTAGATATCTCATACAAAAAGATTTTTTTTATC
>NC_029788.2:45294648-45298368 GCF_000816755.2 Arachis ipaensis | reverse complement strand
AAAAAAAATTTTTTTTTCTAATATTTTTACTTTTACTACTAAAAATTTGTCAAATACACTAAAAATAAAAAAAAAATCTTTTTTTATCAAAATAATAATACTCAAACAAACACTTAATTATGATACATAAAGAAAAATAATTCAGTAATTAACAATAACTATATTACAAGTATCTTAAAAAAATATTGACTTTATTATAAAGATTACGGTGAGGGGAAAATAAAAATAGAAAATAAAAAACTTTACATGTGCCATCTTAAATGTAGGATGCACGCTCCTTTGACTGATCTGTAAACTTGGTTGTTTTTCATTTCATATAATGTGGATCAAGTTAGGTAAATGGATTCCGTTAAAACCAGATCAATGTGAAAATTTTATAATGTTTTTGTATAAAGTGGTGGGCGAGGAAAATGTGATGTGCTCTATGATATAAAAATGATGGCATAATTATTTTATTCCCCTATCTACCCAATTAGCGATAGCTTGTTTTTGAAACAATATTGAATCATATGGATAAGTATAAATAGCACAGTCTCAACCAAGTGTATATAAAAATGATGCACCAAATATATAATTTTAGCTGTTGTGAGATAGATGGTGTTAAAAATTTTAAAAATATTTTTAAATTTTATTTTATTTTAATTTTGTCTAAAAAATTTTTTAATTTGCGTTAAATATATACCTGATGGCTAATTTTTTAAAAAAATTAGAATGAATTTAGCAATAATTTCACAAGAACAACCTTTAACATAAGCAAATCAGACATATCATTCAATTTAGCTGTCAGAGATATATTTGATACAAATAAAAAATTTCAAAGACAAAATTAAAACAAAATAAAATTTAAAGATATTTTTAAAATTTTTGACAAATTTAAAAGATAAAAAATATACTTTACCTTTAAATTTAATAACTGATTTTAGTATACATCTAGTATGATTATTTAATTTAGTATGGTTAAAATTCTACATAAAAAACAATAATCTTTTAATAAATCTATTTTTTATTTCTAAAATTTGAATTCTAAATCTTTTATTAAAATGGCAGTTACACCTATTATTCTGATCAATTTTTTTTTTCATTTGTAAAATTCAAATTTAAGTTTTCTCGTTAAAATACAAAAATATTTATATTTTGACCAAAATAAGTAGGATACATTGTTAAATGGTATGTATATGATTCATTCTAATTTTTTTATTTGTTAACTTTTAACAAAACCCGATTAAACATATATTAAAATTGGACTTTATTAATTTATTTTGACGTGTTTTCAAATAAACTAATATTTGTTAGATATCACAAAGCATAAACATATTTCAAAGATAAAATTTGATCAATATAAAAGCAAAATTACTCTAATGACTCAAAATAGTCTATTCTTTCCTCCAACTTCTCCTTTTCTTCATCTTTTTCTTAGCTTTTTTCTTTTATCTTTTTATTTTTTCCCAGCATACTCAGGCACATCAGTCCGAAATCGATACTATAATAAAACCAAATTCATACAGAAGTTATGTCTTGGTATCTATAAGCAAAACATCACATCACCAACTAATCTACTTTATGCAAAAATTCTCCCTTAAACCATGCAACAAATAAAGACTGTATAGAGCAACTCCAAAGTCTCCAAAGCATCTATATTTTCGATTTGTGAGTAACTAATTCCCATCATGTCAATAGAAAAAGACTTTGTCCATTGCAGATAAATCAATACATGATGAGAAAGTGTATATAACCTCTCTTAGAAAAAAAACAAGAGAGATAATAATTAGGGTAAAACACTCAATTAAGGCAAGTTGAGAAATTTTTACATAAATCCGTCAAACCAAAATCTAGTTCATAAATCAACCAATGCATGTTTTTATGTAATTTGAACCACCTAAATTCAAACTCCATTTTCACATAATTCGAATCAAAGTCATTTGAATTATACACAAATGCGTACACACACTAATTCGAATCAACCTGATTCGAATTACACACACACAGTAATTCGAATCAGGGTGATTCGAATTACTCCTCAACACGCAATCCCAAGTAATTCGAAACAGGCTGTTTCGAATTACACAATGCATAGTTCGAATTAGGCTAGTTCGAATTATAAAGGCCCAGAAGTGTATATATATGGTGTGAACGTGAATTGATCTTATTAGAGTGGGAAAATGGCTGGTGATGAGAGTTTTGTAGTGTTGGTTCACCACAAAAGATTGATTAAGAGGAAAACACTATCTGGTGTGATGTTCACCAATAAGGATCCTCTAAGTATTTTCCTAAGGCCTACGACGAGCTACGATGACCTTGTTAATTATGTGCTACAGAAACTTGGTCTGCAGGGAGTGAAACGGGTTAAGAAGTTTTTCTATCGCATTTCAATCTCCGTGCTGCAAGAAATCGTGAAGTATGATTGTTTCACAATCGGGAGTGACGAGGACTTGCAGGTCATGTTTCATTGTTGCCGGCAGTTTCTCGAAGTTAGGACACCTGAACTGTTGGCGAAGTTGGTTGACGTGGTATCTAGCTCTGGGGGTTCGAACCAGAATACCCCCACTGTAGGCACGGTAGCCGATTCTAGCTCCAGACCTGTTGGTGCATCTTCCTCCGTTCCTATGTATGAACCTCCGGTCCAGCCTGTCGCGTCCCCTTCATTCGCTGTTGATCTCAACTATAGTGGAGGCGGCGAGGTTGGAGTAGGGGATTTTGTGCCGACCTCTTTACAGTGTGCTGCACCGGTTGCTCTTGGAGATGCATTGTTGGATGATCCAAACGATGATGATGTGGAGCCGGATATCATTGCTGATGATAGCGGCAATGATATTGGAGCGAGTGAGCCTGCTGGGACGGGACGTGGTTCTAGCTCTGGGACACAGCAGTACCCTTCGCACTTTTCACCGTTGGACTTGGATGCCATGAGGCAGGAGGGGGTTCTTAGGGAGCCTGCTGAATTTGGTGCTAGAAATGCCGAAGGGTCTGCAGGTCTGATAGAGTTTCAGGTTGGTTAGCAATTTCAGGATAAAGATGAGGCTGTGTTAAGTGTGAAGATGTACAGCATCCGACGCGGGGTTCAGTACAAGGTGGTGGAGTCTGACTATCGCCGGTATGTTGGGAAGTGTTTTGAGTTTGGGAATGGGTGCACATGGTTGATTCGTCTTAGTCTCCGGCAGCGCAAGGGCATTTGGGAGGTCAAACGGTACAACGGACCACATACGTGTCTGGCGACATCCATCTCCAGTGACCACAGGAGTTTGGATTATCATGTGATTTCAGCATTCATCATGCCAATGGTTAGGGCTGATGCATCCGTCAGCATCAAGGTGCTACTTAATGCGACGGCCACAAACTTTGGGTTTAGGCCGACGTACAGGAGAGTGTCGTTGGCGAAGCAGAAGGCGGTTGGCCATATCTATGGTAATTGGAATGAGTCGTACAACGAGCTCTCTAGGTGGGTGTTAGGAGTTCAGCTGATGATGCCTGGTACTGTTGCAATCCTTAGGACCAGCCCTGTTCGAGTTAGGGGACAGGTGGATGAGTCGCAAGCTTATTTTCACTGACTGTTTTGGACGTTTCCACCATGTATCAAAGCATTCCGTCATTGCAAGCCCTTGGTCAATATTGATGGCACCCATCTGTATGGCAAGTATGGGGGAACGTTGCTCGTCGCGATTGCCCAGGATGGGAACTCCATTATTCTGCCTATTGTATTTGCACTGGTTGAGGGGGAGAATG
>NC_029788.2:45236381-45294481 GCF_000816755.2 Arachis ipaensis | reverse complement strand
TTTTTTCTCTCCCACCTGCGTCAACACGTGACCCCTCAGCCAGGTCTGCTGGTTATATCAGACAGGCATAACGGCATCAAGGCCGCGCTTGAGGCTCCTGATGGAGGATGGCTACCTCCAGCTGCCTACCGTGCATTCTGCATTCGACATGTGGCAGCAAATTTCGCCCTGACCTTCAAGGGAAAGGACGCAAGGAGGCTTCTTGTGAATGCAGTGTATGCTAAGACGGAGGTGGAGTTCGATTACTGGTTTGATATTCTGCGGTCTGAAGACCCTGTCATGTGTGAGTGGGCGAACCAGATAGAGTATTCATTGTGGACACAGCATCGGGATGAAGGTCGGAGATTCGTGCACATGACGACAAATATCTCCGAGTGTGTTGATTCAATCATGAAGGGGGTCAGGAATCTCCCTGTTTGCTCACTGGTGAAGTAACTGTAACGGGCCAGCAAACTTCACCACATGTCTGTTGGCCACTCGGTACATGCAGTGGTACAACCACGCTAGTGCTACCGACCCCCAGCTGTAGGCACCCATCTCCTCAAGCCTAGTCACGTAAGGTAGCCATCTGATGTGAATACGGTTGCCCGACTTGTCGGCAAACAATAGAGTGTCCAACAACATCATGATATAGGCACGAACATAGTGCCTAACTGTCTCCTCGTCGGCCTCCTCGGGACACTCTCCGAAAGTCTCCTGGAACCAGCTGCAGTTCATTGTGAACTTCTGAATTTGGTTTGTAGGAGGTAACACACCAAGCAACTCCTGGAACCACACCCAGGCTGGACGCGCACCTTGGATATATATCTGAAAATCCGTCAGGCAACCACTGACTGATAAACCCCATATTTAGAGTTTATCTTGTGCTTGATTTAGGGGATTTTATGACCTTTTACCCACATTTATTCAATGAAATAGCATAGTTTAATGATTGTCTCCCAATTTATGCTTAAGTGTGAAAACATACTTTCTAGGCCCTTAATTAGCTAAATTTAATTCACCTTTGATTCCACTAGATGTCTTGATTTGTTTGTTAAGTAATTTCAGGTTGAAAAGGGTAGGAATGAATCAAAGGAATGGAGAAGAAAGCATGCAAAGTGGAGAAATCATGGAAAAGCAAGGATTTGGGATGATGAGACCCACGTGCACGCGCAGCAGACGCGCACGCGTGGATTGTGATGTCGCATGGCGACGCGTACGCGCACATGACGCGTACGCGTGGATGGAAAATTTGTCAAGCGACGCGCACGCGTGACGTACGCGTACGCGTCGATATTCGCACGCGACCCACTTAAAGTGAATCTGCTGGGAGCGATTCTAGGCTTCCCAGGCCCAAATCTAACTCACTTCTGATGCTATTTAACCCAAGGAATGAGAAGGAATCAACATACTTTTATACACTAATTTAGTTTAGTTTAATTTTTGGAGGGAAAGTTAGTTTTAGAGAGAGAAGCTCTCACTTCTCTCTAGAATTAGGATTAGATTAGATCTAGATTAGGAACTCTTAGATCTAGTTTAATTTCATGCTTTGATTTACTTTTCTCTTTTGTAATTCCTCTTCTTCTACACTTCTTCTCTCTAGTTTAGCATATAATTCTTGTAATTATCTACTTTTATGTTGATGCACTTTTGTTTCTTTTATTTTTATTTTGATGCAATTTATGATTCATGCTCCTTTATTGTTGAATTGCTTTACTTTCCTTTTATGCCTTCCATGTGTTTGTTTAAATGCTTGGTTGGATTTTAGTATAGGTTTTGTTCCTCTTGGCCTTGGTAGAGTAATTAGTGACTCTTGAGTTATCTAATGCCTTTGTTGATTGATAATTAGAAGTTGCTAATTGGTTTGAATGCCACTAAAGCTAGTCTTTCATCTAGATTAGGCTAGGACTTGTGGACTCAAGTTAATTCATCCACTTGACTTTCCTCCATGGTTAGAGGTTAACTAAGTGGGAGCAATGGACAATTGAAGTCACAATTGAGGAGGATAACTAGGATAGGACTTCTAGTTCTCATACCTTGCCAAGAGCTTTGTTAGATGATAGTTTATTTTCATTGCCATTTATATTTCTTGTCTAAAATCTCAAAAATCCTAAACATACTTCATAACCAATAACAAGGACACTCTATTGCAATTCCTAGGGAGAACGACCCGAGGTTTAAATACTTCGGTTTATAGATTTTAGGGGTTTGTACTTGTGACAAACAAATTTTTGTATGAAAGGATTATTGATTGGTTTAGAAACTATACTTGCAACGAGATTTCATTAGTGAATTTCTATGCCATCAAAATTCCGTTCATCAAAATGGCGCCGTTGCCGGGGAATTGCAATGGTGTTGTGTTATTGGTTATTGTATATATGTGAATATTGTGAATATGTTTACCTTTTGCTTCTTTGTTAGTTCTTGCTAGTTTTAGGATTTAATTTTCTTGCTTCTTATTTGATTTTGTTTTCATTTTCTCCTTCTATCATGAATTCTCACCTTGGCTATGAGTTTGGTTATCAACATGTTGTAGGAAATAAGGACTATAATGAGGATGTGTATGAAGGATGGGACAATCAAAGGTGGGAGGAGCCATATGCATATGATCAATCTTCATGGCAACAACCTCCACCAATAGGCTATGAACAAGAGCCATTCTATGATGCATATCAATCTAATGGTTATGGTGAATCTCCTTGTGACTTTCAAGAACCACCACCATATGCCTATGAGCCATATCCTCAACATAACCATCAACCACACTCACGAGCCTATTTTCACCAAACACCTCCATATGACCTTGACCCATATCCATCATACCAACCACCTTTTGAACCATATGAGCCATACATGGAACCACCATTCTAATATCAATACTCCCAAGAGCCACCTCAATATACATCACCATACCCTTACCAAGAAGAACCACCTTCCTATTATGAACCCTTTCTCCAAGACAATGAACCCTCTTATCCACTCCAATCTCCAATGGATGAAATCCTTGGCCTTATACTTCAAGGGCAAGGAGAAATGCAAAGAGAGACACTAGAATTTGTGGCCACCTTGACCGAGGTCGTATGTCGATTATCCTCCCAATGCTTGAGCACTCAAAGCACTCCCATGGTCACATGTGGAGAATTAATTGAAAAGCATAGCATGAAGGAGAGATTGGAAACTCCGATGAAAAATGAGGGATGTTATTTTGTATTAGAGCAATTGGAGGAGCCTATGATCATTGAAGAAGAGGAAGAAGTGGTTGAAGACTTGGGAGATGCGGAACCTCCTTGGGAACCTAGAGTCGAAGAGAACCTCCCCAAGGCGATCGAATTGGATGTTGGAGAGGAGAGTGAACAACCTCCAAAACAATTTTTGAATGAAGACTTGGAAGGAATGAAGCAAGAATTGAGTTCCCTTGGTGATGAAGATCATGCATCCAATCTTCTTGGTGGTGAATCCTTTGAATTTGAAGAACCTTCTTCCAAAGAGATAGAAAGCAATGTGGAGGTAGATTTTTCTCTTCCTCCCATTTATGATTTGAATGATGGAGAAGAGCTAGATAAAATATATGAACAAAGGATTGAAAGTGAAGAAGTTTGTGAGGAGGTGGAAGTGGACAAGGAAGACCACAAGGGAGTAGAGCTTGTAAGGATATTGGAGACACCTCTCCCCAAGCCATCACCATCCATTCTCTCATTCAAGTGGGTAAACCCTTTATCTCTAAGCTTCATTATCCCACTTGAATATGGGTTGCTTAAGATGGATGGTCAACTTAGAAATATATGTGGCTTTAAGAGCAAGAGGGAGATGGTTAATGGTTGGCATTGTAAGGGTTGGTATAGAGCTAGATCGCTTGGGTCTAGGAGAATGTTTGGTCGCTTACATGAGAATTCTAAAGTCATGCCACTCGGATGGATTAATAATGATCAACTTCAAGACGGGTGTGAAAATAAAGTGTGGGATCCCGGATCGCACAAGGATAATCGACTTTGGGAGCCCCAAGCTTGTGAAGAACTCCATCAAGACTTGGCTCAATCCATGAGAAATCTTGGGGCACAATGGAGAACCAAGCATTGATAGGAGTTTCAAGATGAATTCAAGCACAAGCCACCTTGATGAGGAGCTCCCCATAAGTCCAACTTAAGGACAATAAACAAAAGTGCTAGGTGGGAGACACCCCACCATGGTAAAATCTTTTCATTTTCTCTTTTATAAATATTGGTATAATTAGTTTAATTTCATGTTTAGATTAGTTAGTTGAGTTTATTTGGTAGTTTAGTATGTTAAATAAGGTTTTATGGTGTTTTGGTAGCTGTTTGGAGGTTTGGAATGCTTGGATTAGTGCAAAAATATAGAAAAATTTTGAAAAACAGAGCACCATCCACGCGTACGCGCACCTCACGTGTACGCGCGCCACAAGCACTTCCACCCACCCATGCGCACGCGTCATGCTCATGTACGCGTGGATACCAAATTTTCACTCCTCTATACATTGACCCGAGAGTTAGGCCCACACTGCGCCAATGTTGTGCCTGAGGCACAAACCAATTCACGCGTACGCGTACATGACGCGTATGCATCACTCTCGAAATATGCCATCGACACGGACGTGCCATTTACGCGCACGCGTCGCTCCCATTGCACCATTATTCGCGCGCGCGCGCGCCATGCACGCGTACGCGCAGATGCCCTTCCTTCACTACACTACTTTTTCTTCTCCTCTTTCCATTTCTTTCCTTCTCTTTTCTTCTTCCCTTCTCCTACCCCTCATCCAACACTTCCAAACACCATTGATAACCATTTATTTTAGTTAGTTAATTAGTTAGTTAGTTAGTTAGTTGATTAGTTAGTTTTAGTTAGTTTTCATTTCATTTTCTCTTTTTCATTATAAGTGTTGGATTATTGATTTTGTTTGCTATATATTGCTGCTTATTTCTAATTGCATGCTATTTTAGCATAATCATTTTGTTATTCACTGTTGGATTCTATTGATTGAGGTTATATTTTGCTACTTGGTTTTGAATTCTTCATGCTTACCTTTTGAAAATACCAAGGGATGAGAATCGCCTTCGAGCTTGTAACTCTACTTGAATTGCATGATTTGGCCACCATGTAATTGGAATCTTTTTCCTAGATTAGGCAATTTCTTGATGGTGGATGTTGAGAATTTATCTTAATGCATTGTGTTTAATGATCATATGCATCCATATGTTTATAGCTTGAATGCTCTCATGCTTCTTTAATGCTTGTTTCACCTTACAAGTTCGCTTACAGTATCTCAAGCACACTAGAATGAGTAAAGTGCATGCTTCTTTTGTGACATAACTTTTTATGCTAATGTGTGTTCTAAAAGGCGTGCAATTTAGAATTCACACACCTATTTGTCATAAATGTCACACTAATTCACTCACTTAATTCTAGTGATTAGTACCTCAATCCAACAATGTATGCTTCCTTGCTTTTGTGTTTTTTTATCTTATGGTGTTATTTTCTGTTTTTCATGATTAACGCACCGTAAGCGAAAATGGAAGTGGAAGAAAGAACACGCAGCACCGGTTGATCCGCCAGCTGAAGGTGGCAATCCGGAAGTCGCTGTACCCCCTTGCTCATCTTTGAATGCACCGAGGACGGTGCAAACTCTTAAGTGTGGGGAGGTCGTCCGACCGTTCGGCAATTTTGGGTGACAAATTTCTAATCTCAACACTTTTGCATTTCATTCTTAGGTTTTTAGAATTTTTACTTCCATTTTCTTATTTTGCATATATATACATAATAAGCTTAGTCAAAATAATGAAATTTTTCAAGATTTTTATCTATAGGGCACCAATTGATTTGAGTGAAAACTTTTCATAGCTTCTTTCTTGTGTGCATTATTCTCTTTCTATGATCGTAATCTTTGATTTGTTTGATTCTTTATGTCCATTATTTTGTGTATTCATGCATTTATATGATTGAGGCCATCATTTCATTTAGCTCACTTACCCAAATAGCCTTACCTTTTATCTTCCGTTGTTAGCCGATTTTGAGCCTACGCTTATCCCACTTTGTTCTTAATTTTAGCACATTACAAGCCTTAAAGCTAAAAACAATAAAAGTCCTTATTTGGATCTTTGATTAGCTTAGGCTAGTGAGTGTGTAACATTTAAGTGTGGGAAAATGTGGGACATTAGTTGAGAAAAAGGGTAGTTTTGTATTTTTGTTGTAAATATTGGAAATTGGGTATATGCTCATGTGTAATGAATGTAAAACCTTATGCATTGATGCTCTTGTATATATTTTATTGCAAATCAAAAAGAAAAAAAATGAGAGAAACAAAAGAAAAAGAAAAGAAAAAAATTTAGAAAAAGAAAGAAAAGAAAAAGAAAAAGAAAATGAAAGAAATAAAAAGGGGACAAAATGCCCTAAAGTGAAGCAATAAAGATCAATGCATATGTGTTGTGAAGTGAAAAGAAAATGCATGAGTATGTGAAAAAGTGAAGAATGGGTAGTTAGGTTAGTTTGAATTGTATAGGATGTCATAGGTTAGGTGGGAAGTCTAAGCTTATCAAAGATTTAAATCTCAAGTCCACTTGACCAAATATGCATCCTACCTTGACCTAGCCCCATTACAACCTAAAAAAAAGACCTCATGATACTTGTATGCATGCATGAAATAAATGTTGATTGTTAGAAGAAAAACAAATCTTGGAAAGCATGATTAGCAGAGAATTGAGAGAATCAACCCCAAACACTTGAGCGAATAGAGTGCAAACACTTCCGGTGAGGGTTTGATGCTCAATTACATGTCTCCACCTATGATCATCACTCTTCATGCAAGTTTGTAAAAATATTTAATTACTCAATTCAATTGTGGATTAGACTTGTTAATACCTTAGCCCTAGTGCATATATGCTTCTTGGGAATTGATTTATTTTGACCAAGCAATTACATTCATGTAGATAGTTGCATATAGTTTAGGTTGCACTTAGTTAGATTTCATTAAATAAAAGTTGATACACTTTGTTTCCTTCTTGGTTTAAGCATGAGGACATGCTTGGTTTAAGTATTGGGAGGTTGATAAACCCCATATTTAGGGTTTATCTTGTGCTTGATTTAGGGGATTTTATGACCTTTTACCCACATTTATTCAGTGAAATAGCATGGTTTCATGATTGTCTCCCAATTTGTACTTAAGTGTGAAAACATGCTTTCTAGGCCTTTAATTAGCTAAATTTAATTCACCTTTGATTCCACTAGATGCCTTGATTTGTTTGTTAAGTGATTTCAGGGTGAAAAGGGTAGGAATAAATCAAAGGAATGGAGAGGAAAGCATGCAAAGTGGAGAAATAATGGAAAAGCAAGGATTTGGGATGATGAGACCCACGCGCACGCGTGGATTGGGATGTCGCATGGCGACACGTATGCGCACATGACGCGTACGCGTGGATGGAAAATTTTTCAAGCGACGCGCACACGTGACGTACGCGTACGCGTCGATATTCGCACGTGACCCACTTAAAGTGAATCCGCTGGGGGCGATTTCTGGGCTTCCCAGGCCCAAATCCAACTCACTTCTGATGTTATTTAACCCAAGGAATGAGGAGGAATCAACATACTTTTACACACTAGTTTAGTTTAGTTTAATTTTTGGAGGGAAAGTTAGTTTTACAGAGAGAAGCTCTCACTTCTCTCTAGAATTAGGATTAGGTTAGATCTAGATTAGGAACTCTTAGATCTATTTTAATTTCATGCTTTGATTTACTTTTCTCTTTTGTAATTCCTCTTATTCTACACCTCTTCTCTCTAGTTTAGCATATAATTCTTGTAATTCATGCTCCTTTATTGTTGAATTGCTTTACTTTCCTTTTATGCCTTCCATGTGCTTGTTGAAATGCTTGGTTGGATTTTAGTATAGGTTTTGTTCCTCTTGGCCTTGGTAGAGTAATTAGTGACTCTTGAGTTATCTAATGTCTTTGTTGATTGATAATTAGAAGTTGCTAATTGGTTTGAATGCCACTAAAGCTAGTCTTTCATCTAGATTAGGCTAGGACTTGTGGACTCAAGTTAATTCATCCACTTGACTTTCCTCCATGGTTAGAGGTTAACTAAGTGGGATCAATGGACAATTGAAGTCACAATTGAGGAGGATAACTAGGATAGGAATTCTAGTTCTCATACCTTGCCAAGAGCTTTGTTAGATGATAGTTTATTTTCATTGCCATTTATATTTCTTGTCTAAAATCTTAAAAACCCCAAACATACTTCATAACCAATAATAAGGACACTCTATTGAAATTCCTAGGGAGAATGACCCGAGGTTTAAATACTTCGGTTTATAGATTTTAGGGGTTTGTACTTGCGACAAACAAATTTTTGTATGAAAGGATTATTGATTGGTTTAGAAACTATACTTGCAACGAGATTTCATTAGTGAATTTCTATGCCATCAAAATTCCATTCATCACTGACATAACATCTGTCAACTGGCAAGCCCAGCTGGTACACCACGTCCTGTAGTGTGATCGTGCACTCCCCGTACGGCATGTGGAATGTGTGCATCTCCGGCCACCACCGCTCGACGAAAGCATTGACAAGAGGCTCATCCAATCTGAACCATCTATCGTTCAGCCTCACAAGATGGTATAATTCGACCATCTGCAGGTATGGGATGTACCTCTCGTCGAGTCGCATGCCCTGCTGCCGCCACATACTCGAGATGCATCGCTGGGGCTGCGCATAAAATGGACCGCATAATTACAACTACTTACAAAACCACTAACAGCATAAACCACGAACAGAAACCACTAATAGAAAAAACTAACATAAACCACTAACAAAAATCACATGTAAAACCACTGGCATAAACCACTTGCAAAACTGCAAGCATAAACCACTAACATAAACCACTTACAAAAACCGCGTGCAAAACCATTGGCATAAATCACTTGCAAAACCGCATGGATAAACCACTAACAAAAATCGCGTGCAAAACCACTAGCATAAACCACTTCCAAAACCACAGGCCTAAACCACTAACATAAACCACTTTCGAAACCACTAACATAAACCACCAAGTAAACCACAAACAAAACCACTAAAATGAACCACATGCAAAATCACTAACATGACCAAGATGCAAAATCACTAACATAAACCAAACCCTAAACCTAAACATAAACCACATGCAAAACCACTAACAAAACCACTTCGAATACCACTAACATAAACCACTAACATAAACCACCAACAAAACCGCAAACAAAACCTTAAACAAAACCACTAAAATAAACCACTAACAATACCGTAGTTATAAACCACTAACATAAACCACCAACAAAACCACAAGCAAAACCACTAAAATAAATCACATGCAAAACCACTCGCGTAAACCACATGCAAAACCACTCACATAAACCACATGCAAAACCACTAAAATATACCAAAAAAAAATTTTTCTAACTACTAACCTCGTCGTTGATGACCCCGGCAATATGAGCAACTCCATCCAAACGATATAGTCTTTCCGGATCGTCTTCCATCAGCTTAGTATCTTGCTCGAGCCTTTGTCAGAGTGAATCTGGGTCGTTTTCTCTGGGATTTGGTGGGGTTTGAGAATGGAAAAGTGATTCGAATGAGGTGGGTTCGAACTCCTTTTATAGCCGAATCCAGTGTAATTCGAATCAACCCCATTCGAATTACTACTAGAGGCAAAAAGTGAGTAATTCGAATCAACCAAATTCGAACTATTTGGGGTTTCGTGCAAAAGTGTAATTCGAATCAACCTGATTCGAATTAATCAAAGTGTAATTCGAATAAGGTGGATTCGAATTAGTGAGTGTGTGCGTGTGTGTAATTCGAATCAAGGTGATTCGAATTACATGTATTTCAGGTTCGAATTGACCTGGTTCGAACTACATAGAAACGTGATTTGGTTAATTCATGAACCAGTTTTCGGTTTGGCTGATTCGTGTAATAATTAAATTGCTTTATGAATTTTTATGTAAGGATTAAATTAGTTTTGTAACTTTTAAAAAATAAACTACCATTTATATTTATAAATATTTAAAACAAGTTTATAACCCTAATCTATCTTACCTCCAATCTTCAATTTGTCACCACTGCTACCACCAAAAGCCCTCAATAATCACATCACCAAAACCATCCTCTTCTATTTTTTATTTTCTCTGTTTTCTATTTTTTTTCATCTTAAATTTAGCAAAGTGCTAATATCATCAGTATATTAGGGATCACAAACAAACACCAATAAATTGAATAGGGTCCAATATCATACAATTTACGAAGTATCTTTTTTGTTAACCAACAAAGCAAACACAAAAGAATTGTTCTACAGTGGATATACAATATAATGAAGAGATAAATATTTATTTTTATAGATAGCTAGTTAGATTTTTTTAGGAGAATATATAGTTTTATTTTTATTAATTTTTTAAAATAGATTATACAGGCTGCTTTTTATTCTCTTCACACAAAAATCTCTTTATCATAGAATTATCCTTGTTCTACATTCTCATTTATTGAAAAAAATTAAAAATCTCACCTAACATTTAGCCTCTCATTCATTTTAAATTTAATTTCCTGCTCTACAGCACCAATCAAGTTGTAAGAAAATGTCTCTAAAACTCAATAACTCATTATATAACGACCGCATTTTTGAAAAAAAATTTAAATATAAATAAGTTATAATTTATTTTATTTATAGATTAGTTTCCCGCCGCCGTGCTGCTTCGCCGTCTATGGGGAGTCGCTGCCGATCCGCCACGAGCCGCCATCGCAAGTCAACAACGAAGAGAGAGAGAGCCGTGAGGAGGAGGATCGCGCCACCCAGTCGTCGTTGTCCTCGCTGCGCCGCCGTCGAGCCCACTGAGCAGAAGCCCATCACCGCCGTTCGCGCCTCTGTCGCCGTCCGAGAAGCTTCCATGGCCGTTGCCGTCGAGCCCACTGAGCAGAAGCCCATCACCGCCGTTCTGGTTTCTTGCTTTCTGTTTTTTTTTTTTGCTTTCTGTTTTTCGTGTTCTTGGTGGTGGTGGTGTTGTTGGTGTTGGTGTTGGTGATGGTCTTGTTTTCTGTTTCTGTTTCTGTTTTTTGTTTGGTGTGGTTTGGTGTTGTTTGGTGTTGTTGCTGTTGTTTGGTGTTCTTGGTGGTGGTGGTGGTGGTGGTTGTGGTGGTGCTGGCTGTGGTGCTGGTTGTGGTGGTGGTGTTGGTGTTGGTGGTGGTGGTGGTGGAGGAGGTAATTGTGCTGGTAGTGGTGAGGGTATATTTGTCCAAAAAAAATTAAAAAGATGATTTTAATACGAAAAAAAACGTTAAGTATGGTTTTAAATCAAAATATACATCGAGGACGGATTCGATTCCGACCCTCAACGTGAGGGACCAAAACAATACTTATCCCTTACTTGTATTTTAATATATCCAGCTTTCATTGTTATCCGTTTAAGATATTTATAATTTGAATCGCCGACTCAACAGCCTTAATACGCGACACCTAACCACTCATTAAACACATCATCACTTATCATTAATCATCATCACCAATCAGCCATGCATGCTTCATTTTTTTGGAAAAAGAAAAGAAAGCGAACAGAGAGAGGGGCATGAACTCCATGGAATCGTGACCTTCATCGTTCGATTTCTTGTGATCTGTAACTCAAATAAAAAATCTACTCTGATTAAATTGTTCGTATCTTCGTTTTCTTCACGTTGATGTCACTTTTGTTCGGAAGAAGTCGTCGGAGGGAGCCGTTGAACCTTCCAGAGCCGCAGTCATGAGGAGCGTCGCCGTCGAGATGCCGTGAGAAGAGTCAGACGAGATAGAGAGAGGAAGTGATGGAGAAGAGAGGAAGGTATCGTGGTTTCTGTAACACCCTAATTAGCCTAAGCTTTATCTCGCGTTGTAAAGCAAAGGTTAACCAAAGATTAAGACAGTTCTAAAGCTCATACGTATAATATATAGAAAGAATAATATAATCTAGAAGACCAATAAAAGATATAGCTCAAATTTTTGGATTTGAAAAGCGCAATATGTACTAATAAAGCTACTAGCTTAAGGCACAAGAAACAGATAAAATATAACAAAAGATAGGTATATAATATCATAGGAAACTAGCCACGGCTCACGGAGTTTAAGCCAGCTAGCCATATACAAATATACAGAACCATATAGAAACCTGACAGTTTAAAAACAACTTATACAAGTTTTTCTCTCATAATACAAGCCTCAAGGCAAAGACAAAATACAAAAGGAGAGATGTATAAACAAGATGAACCAAAAAGACTCCAAAAGAATCCAAGATCATCTGCTTCTGTCACCATCCAGAGCAACTCACCGAGGTGGGTTGCGACCTGCATCTGAAAAACAGAACAGAATATAAGACCCCGGGACGCCAAAGGCAATCCTAGCTCCATATCCATCACAAGATTCAACTTAAAGCATTCTAAAACAAATAAGCATAATTATATGAAACCTTAACACAAATGAACCGGGTAATCTATCTTAGGGGAATACTATTCTAACCAAATACTGCTGTCCCACAGCCTTCACCAACCTATTCTCCATGCGATCCCATCGCCACCGCCTTCCGAACCTCCTCAATCCTAGTAGAAAGCACAAATAATAACAATGCAAGTAATTCACAAGTAAAAGCATACAAAGCAAGTAGATCAAGTAAGCAAATAGGTATGTTATTCAATTAGGCATACAATTATAAGTCGGCAAAGCAAACAAACAGATAGAAAATGCATATGATGAATGCCTGCCCTACTGGCTGTGATATCACATTGTCGGTTCAACTGCCAACGCGACACATCTCCATGGAGACATCGCCCTTCGGATTTTCTCATATGGGAACCCCCGAGATATAGTGCCCGAATCACTGTCCAGGTACCGGCGCCTGCATGCTCTATTGATCCAAAGGGATGCGAGCGAGATACTCTTACCACAGACCTCACATCTCAACGCAAGCGGGACGAACCACTGCCCTTACACCGTCGCCGCTACCTCGACAGGCGGGATCCAACCGCCGTCCCTACCGGGCGCATAGCGTCTCATAATCTCAGTAAAAACAATATTTCAGTGGTTTTCAGAAAATATTTTCAGTATACATGGATCCATTATCTCATTCAGAGTCCGAGACTCATCTCAACCACTGCCTATTCATAACTCAGTTCCCAAATATCAACAGTTCATCATTCCTCATCTCATATATCAATCATCCTTCTCCGAACGTCAAACCATTCTCAGCACGCCAGAAACCTAGGCCTCCGTTTTCTAATTTATCATAAAATCATCTACTAGAACCCATAAGTTATATCCAATGTTCTAATACTCAAAAGTAGGCCCAAAAGTCTTGAAATGGTATTATAGAAGCTTACAACCTTGTTGGGAAGGTAGAATAGTTGAAAAACAAGTAAAATTTGAGAAACAATACGTGTGCGGCCGCACAGGGGTGTGTGCATGCGCACGCCCAGAAGATTTTAAGATGTGTGCGTACGCACACCCCTGTGCCAGCGCCCCTAATAGACTGGCCTTCCTAACGTGTGCGTCCGCACAGGTTGAAATTTTTTTCTAGATATGTGCGCGCACAAGCTGTGCTAGTGCTGCAAAAAGAACGCACTTCCATGCCTGTGTGTGCGTACAGGTGGGTGCATCCCCACAGGTCAAAATTTTTGCAGGGTGTGCGTCCGCACAAGGGTGAGCGCTCGCATATATCAGAAATCATGAAATTCTGCAACTTTGCCAAATCTCATATTTTTAACACCAACTTTGACTGATCATAACTTCCTTTACAAAATTCCAATTTTCACAAATTTTATATAGATTTAAAGGGTTTTCAAAGATCTTTAATTCTAATCAAATTTCAATCAATTTCGAAAACCCAGGAAAAAGTTATGATCGAACAAATTTCACCAAAAACCTAATTTTACCAAACTTTACAATTTACACAATTTCTTACCATACACATTCCAAATCATACCAAACCATTCAAAACTCCATTTCTCATTAATATCCACACTCTAGGACATATTACACAAGTTTTACTACTCTTTCCTTTACATTTCGACATTTTCAACCTTGAATATCAACATCCACCACATCAAGCAATTTCTCACCAATACATTCACATTTTCTCATTTCATCAATATCAATCTTTCTCATTAACTCATTCATACTCCATATTAATAACTAACATACATATTCATACAAGTTCATCATACATCACATTCCCACCCCATTATCTCAATCAACATTTACAACATCAACAACCCAAACAATCATTAACAACATATAAATTCCAACCCTATCCTATGGGTCACTAGCCTAAGTGTCCATGAATATTATATACTACATAGAGGAAACCAAAACCATACCTTGGCCGATTTCCAATATGCCCTTAACCGAAAGTTGAGTACAAGCTAGGCTTTTCAACACAATCTAAGCCACCAACAATCACCAATAAGCTCCAACAAGTTCAAATACTCACCAGTTTAAGCTATAAAACACATAATTCACAATAATTCAACCTAGGGTTCCAATTAAACATAAATTCACAAGGGTTTAGTGGCTCTTTCCTTTTTCAACAGATTTGGATGTCAAAACCCAAAGCTAAGCAAGGCTTAGAGCAAACCTAAACATCCAAAATTACAAAAACTAACTTAATCACAAACCCTAAGAACCAAAATTTTGGAGAGAAGAATAAAAAGGATTTCATGGTTACCTCTCTATTTTCTTGTATGGGTTTTGTAGAGCTCTTCACGAGGAATGCATAGCTGCAAACAGTGCGGCGATCGAAGCTCTCTAACTCAAGATATGAGCTTTGGAAGATTGAGAATGAATAATGCTCATGGGGGTTTCTTCTTCCTCTCTTCCTCAGCTGTGTTTTGTTGTGTTTATGTGTTTGTGCTGAAGTGGGTTCATTAAATGAGCCTTTTATATGTTGGGCTTGGGCCCAACTTGGGTCCGGTCCAACCCATTAGCATTTTTAGCCCGTTTGGCCCAACTTCGGGCCAAACCTTTAAAATTAACGCCCGATTTTTCATTTCTAACATTTTTCTAAGGTTTTTGACTGTTTTCATTTTTTCGCGTACGGTACGGGGCAGACTTGAACCGGTTCAACCGGTTCAACTGCCGATTCGTAATTTTTTACGGTTTTTTGCAGAAGGCACATTTTCTGACTCAGAAAAACCCATTGAGTCCAAAAATCACCTTTAAACCCTCAAATTCTCTCTCTAACTTTTCAGAATCTAATTTGGGCAATATTAATTACTTAATTAACCGGTTGATTAGTTGCGGTTCTTACATTCTCCCCACCAAATAAGAAATTTTGCCCTCAAAATTTGAATTACCTTAGAAAAGCTCGGGATAATCCTTTCGCATTTCAGACTCCAATTCCCACGTATGCTCTTCTACTCCTGCTCGCTCCCAAGCAACTTTAACTAATGAAACGTCCTTTCCTCGCAGCTTCTTCACACTTGTGTCATCGATCCTCACTGGCGTCACTTGGAAGGTTAAGTTCTCCTTCAACTCTACTGACTCAGGCTCCAACACATGAGCCGCATCTGGCGTGTACTTACGGAGTTGTGACACGTGGAATACGTCATGCAAAGCAACTTGATACGCCACCAGCCCGAATCGCCTTAAAACCTCAATCGGTCCAATATATCTTGGATTCAACTTCTTGGTCTTAATTGCTCTTCCAATCCCAGTTGTCGGTGTCACCCGAAGAAATACATGTTCTCCCACTTCAAACTCTAATGGTTTCCTCCTGTGATCCGCATAACTCTTCTGTCAACTTTGAGCAGTTAGAATCCTTGCACAAATCTTCTTAATGTTCTCAGTAGTCTCTGCTATTACCTCAGGACCTAAAACACTTGCTTTACCAGATTCATACCAACAAAGTGGAGATTGGCACTTCCGTCCATACAAGGCCTCATACGGAGCCATCCCAATGCTCACACATGAAAGTTGTTGTTATACACAAACTCCACCAATGGCATGTAACGATCCCAACTCCCAGGTTGATCCAATACACATGCTCTCAGCATATCTTCCAACGTCTGAATAGTCCTTTCCGACTGTCCATCGGTTTGTGGATGATATGCGGTACTGAGACATAGCTTCGTACCGAAAGCTCTTTGGAAAGCTCCCCAAAACCTTGAAGTGAATCGGGGATCTTGGTCCGACACTATGCTCGATGGCATACCATGCAACCTTACTATCTCCTTTATATACAATCTTGCTAACTCCTCTATAGAACAGTTTACTCGGATAGGTAGAAAATGAGCAGATTTGGTTAAGCGATCTACGATCACCCAAATCGCATCAAATCTTGACCTAGTCCTCGATAAACCGGTCACAAAATCCATTGCAATTCCTTCCCACTTCCACTAAGAAATCTCAAGTGGTTGTAGCATTCCTGATGGTTTCTGATGCTCTATCTTCACCTTCTGGCAAGTTAGACACTTGGATACCACTGTTGCTACATCACCCTTCATCCTGGGCCACCAGAACATCTTCTTTAAGTTATAATACATCTTCGTGCTTCCAGAATGAATGAAAAACCCACTATTGTGAGCTTCCGACAACAAATCTTGTCTCAAACTCCCAACATCTGGTATGCAAATCCTTCCCTTGTATCTCCATAACCCTTCAT
The DNA here is from genome assembly GCF_000816755.2 of Arachis ipaensis. Taxonomy (NCBI): domain Eukaryota; kingdom Viridiplantae; phylum Streptophyta; class Magnoliopsida; order Fabales; family Fabaceae; genus Arachis; species Arachis ipaensis. Next base: position 45,277,856 of record NC_029788.2, on the reverse strand, counting down.
CATCCTTAGTGAATTCTTCGCGCCTCTTATCACCAACTGGTTGAAACAATTGCTGAAACTTCTGCTCATCTTATTGAGCCCTTTGTATTTCTGATTTAAACGTGCTTGAGATCTGCAACTGATTTAAACAAGCCCTTTCTACAACTTCACCAATATCCATCTTAAGATCCACGAACTTGTCCACTAACTCTTCTTCCTTGATTCTCATCCAAGCAATTGTTAAAGATTTCTGACTCAAAGCATCTGCTACCACATTCGCCTTCCCAGGGTGATAACTCAATTCAAAATCGTAGTCCTTAAGCAACTCCATCCATCTCCTATGACGCATATTAAGCTCTTTCTGATCAAAGATGTACTTGAGACTCTTATGATCAGAAAAGACACTAAACCTCACTCCATACAAGTGGTGTCTCTAAATCTTCAATGCAAATACAATCGCCGCTAATTCGAAGTCATGAGTTGGGTAATTCACCTCATGCGTCTTAGCTGATGCGATGCGTAAGCCACCACATTCCAATGTTGCATCAACACGCAACCCAAACCTTTCAATGACACATCACAAAATACTTCAAACAGTTCATGCGGTTCCGGCAAGATTAAAACAGGTGCTGAAGTTAACTTCTGCTTCAAGTTTGGAAACTCTCTTCACATTCTGATGTCCATACAAAAGGCGCTTCTTTCCTTGTCAACTTCGTCATTGGTAGTGCAATCCGAGAAAATCCTTCGATAAATCTTCGGTAATATCTGGCTAAACCCAAAAAGCTTCTTACTTCCGTTACCGTCGTCGGTCTTTCCCATTCCATCACCGCTTCTACCATAGAAGGATCTACCGCTATACCTCCCTTGCTCACCACATGACCTAGAAATTTCACTTCCTCTTTCCAAAACTCACACTTCGACAACTTAGCATACAATTTTTGCTCTTTCAGGATTTGCAGCACAATCCTCAAGTGCTCCTTATGCTCTTTCACCGTCTTAGAATAAACTAAGATGTCGTCTATGAAAACCACCACGAATTTATCCAAAAAGAGACGAAAGACTCTGTTCATGTAATCCATGAAAACAGCAGGTGTATTCGTTAACCCAAAGGACATTACCGCAAACTCGTAGTGTCTATAGCGTGTCCTAAATGCAGTCTTAGGGATATCATCTTCTTTCACCCTTATTTGATGGTAACCGGATCTCAAATCAATCTTGGAAAATACTCCAGCTCCTTGCAATTGATCCATCAAGTCATCTATCCCTGGTAGCGGGTACTTATTCTTCATAGTCACTTTATTCAACTGTTGGTAATCCACATACAGTCGCATTCCTCCATCTTTCTTCTTTACCAATAAAACTGGCGCTCCCCACGGTGATACACTCGGTCGAATGAACCTCTTGTTCAGAAGCTCTTCCAACTGAGCCTTTAACTCTGCCAGCTCTATCGAAGCCATTCTATACGGCGCAATCGACACTGGTCTGGCTCCCGGAACCAATTCAATCATAAATTCAATTTCCCTTTGAGGTGGAAACTCAGAGATATCTTCCGGGAATACCTCGGGAAAATCTCTAACCACCGGTGTCTGATCTATGTTCTGGGCATCACCCAACGCATTAGTAGCCAACAGAATATAACTCTGACACTCCTCCCCACTACAATGCACCATTACAGAGTTCAAGTAATACCCCGTAGCTACCACTGCTCCATTTTCTCCTTCCGGCATAAACCGAATTGTTCATTCAAAGCAATCCAACAAAACCCGATTCTTCGACAACCAATCAAACCCCAAAATCATCTCCAATCCAATCGTTGGCAAACAGATCAAATCATACACAATGTCTCAACTCTCAAGCTTGAAACCTACTTGTCTACAACCTGACCTAGTCATAACTGTTTGATGCAGAGTATGTACATGCAGATCAAATGGTAACTCTGACACTTTCAAGCTTAATTCCTCAACTTTAGCAATAAAATAAACGAATGCAAAGCTCCAGTATCATATAATGCAACTAAGGACTTATCATCAATTAAACATATACCTCTCATCAACGGATCTGCCTTGGAAGCATCCTTGGCATTCACAACAAAGACTCGCCCCTGGTGCTGACTCTGACCCGCACTCTGGTTCTTCTCACGTGTGCAACCCCTCGCAAAATGACCAGGCAAGCCACAGTTGAAGCACCCACCTATACCAATCTTGCAAGAGTCATATGGTTGAAAACGTCCACAATAATCACAAGCTAAATCCGAAGAACTCTTACTTTGATTTCCTCTCCCTTTTCCATGCTGAAACTGATCATGGGTGTTCTTTCTAAAGCCTCCTTAACCTTGAGGCGCATATCCTTCTCTTTTGAAGCTTTGCCATCTAGGATGAAAATACTTGCCACGCCCCCGACTAGAGCTTCCTCTATGAGTTTCCTTGGACGAAGCTATCGTCTTGGCATACTCTTCCACCACTCTCGCCTTGTTCACCAAGTCGGAGAAGACACGGATTTTCATAGGAGCCACAGCAGTCATAATGCTCTCCTTTAAACCCTTCTAGTACTTAATGCACTTCCAGCTCTCGTAAGTCTCCGGGGCACCTTGACATACCCTAGAAAACCTACAGAGTTCCTCAAACTTGTTAGTGTAGTCTGCCACAGATAGAAAACCTTGCTTCAGCTGCATTAGTTCCATCTACTTTGCTTCCCTTGCAGACTCAGGGAAGTATTTCTTATAGAAAGCTATCTGGAACACCTCCCATGGAATGTCGGCGTTCTGAAGCTGTAGCAAGCGACACTCTGTTTGCCACCAGGGCTGGGCCTCTCTCGCTAGCTGATAAGCGGCGAACTCGACATATTGATTGATGGGAACATGCTACGCCTGTAAAGCACGCTCCATAGCCTAAAACTAGTGATCCGCTTCAGTAGGATTAGTGGATCCTCGGAAAGTTGGCGGATGAACCTTGAGGAACGTTGCCAAGGTCATCGGAACTCCTCCCGTGTTATCGCCATTTCCCTTAGCATTATCATTGGCATTTCCTTCTCCGTTCCCATTGCCATTCCCCATCAGTTGGCCTAGCCTCTGCACAGCTTGCAGAGTCGCAGTAGCATTAGCTTCCATGGTACTAGCGAGATTCGCCATTGCCGTCATGAATTCGGCATGATTGTCAGCTGTTTGCTCATTCCTACTTTCTCGGGTACGTGTTCGACCTCGCCCGTGAGTGGCCATGTAGGGTTCCTATCTACACCAAACAATCGATATCAAGGTGATCAGTCTCAATATCAAAAGCCTAGTGCTTCAATTATCCCAAACAGGCACTCACAAACAAGCATGCCATGCATATATCAAGTAGATAACCTAATAGCATAAAAGAAAAGACCCACAAAGTATGCAAAGAAGCACAATCAGTCCATCCCTCAGGCTCACGAGGACGAACTGCTCCTATACCACTAAATGTAATACCCTAATTAGCCTAAGCTTTATCTCGCGTCGTAAAGCAAAGGTTAACCAGAGATTACGATAGTTCTAAAGCTCATACGTATAATATATAGAAAGAATAATATAATCTAGAAGCCCGATGAAAGATATAGCTCAAATTTTTGGATTTGAAAAGCGCAATACGTACTAATGAAGCTACTAGCTTAAGGCACAAGAAACAGATACGATATAACAAAAGATAGGTATATGATATCGTAGGAAACAAGCCACGGCTCGTGGAGTTTAAGCCGGCTAGCCATATACAAGTATACAGAATCATATAGAAACCTGACAGTTTAAAAATAGCTTATACAAGTTTTTCTCTCATAATACAAGCCTTTAGGCAAAGACAAAATACAAAAGGAGAGATGTATAAACAAGATGAACCAAAAAGACTCCAAAAGAATCCAAGATCCTCCGCTTCTGTCACCATCCAGAGCAACTCACCGATGTGGGTTGCGACCTGCATCTGAAAAACACAACAGAATATGGTATGAGAACCAGAGGTTCTCAGCATGGTAACAGTGCCCAGTGATGTAGGATATAAGACCCTAGGACGCCAAAGGCAATCCTAGCTCCATATCCATCATAAGATTCAACTTAAAGCATTCTAAAACAAATAAGCATAATTATATGAAACCTTAACACAAATGAACCGGGTAATCTATCTTAGGGGAATACTATTCTAACCAAACACCGTTGTCCGACAGCCTTCACCAACCTATCCTCCATGCAATCCCATCGCCACCGCCTTCTGAACCTCCTCAATCCTAGTAGAAAGCATAAATAATAACAATGCAAGTAATTCACAAGTAAAAGCATACAAGGCAAGTAGATCAAGTATGCAAATAGGCATGTTATTCAATTAGGCATACAATTACAAGTCAGCAAAGCAAAAAATAGATAGAAAATGCATATGATGAATGCCTGCCCTACTGGCTGTGATATCACATTTTTGGTTCAACTACCAACCCAACACATCTCCATGGAGACGTCGCCCTTTGGATTTTCTCATATGGGAACCGCCGAGATATAGTGCCCGGATCACTGTCCAGGTACCAGCGCCTGCACGCTCTATTTATCCAAAAGGATGCGAGCGGGATACTCTTGCCACAGACCTAACATCTCAATGCAAGTGGGACGAACCACCACCCTTACGCCGCCGCAGCTACCTGGACAGGCGGGATCCAACCGCCATCCCTGTCGGGTGCATAGCGTTTCATAATCTCAGTAAAAATAATATTTCAGTGTTTTTCAGAAAACATTTTCAGTATACATGGATCCATCATCTCATTCAGAGTCTGCGACTCATCTCAACCACTGCCTATTCATAACTCAGTTCCCAAATATTAACAGTTCATCATTCCTCATCTCATATATCAATCATCCATCTCCTAACGTCAAACCATTCTCAGCACGCTAGAAACCTAGGCCTCCGTTTTCTAATTTATCATAAAATCATCTACTAGAACTCTTAAGTTATATCCAATGTTCTAATACTCAAAACTAGGCCCAAAAGTCTTGAAATGGTGTTATAGAAGCTTACAACCATGTTGGGAAGGTAGAATAGTTGAAAAACAAGTAAAATTTGAGAAACAGGACATTTGTGGCCGCACAGGGGTGTGTGCATGCGCACGCCCAGGAGATTTTAAGATGTGTGCGTACGCACAGGAGTGTGCATACGCACAGGTGGCAAAACTTTCAGAATCTGTTCACTTGCACAATGGTGCACGAAATTGTGATCTCTAAAACGGCGCCAAAAACTTGGTACGCACGTTCATAATCTCAATTCTTTTTCACAACTCCGCACAACTAAGCAGCAAGTGCACTGGGTCGTCCGAGTAATAAACCTTATGTGAGTAAGGGTCGATCCCACGGAGATTGTCAGCTTGAAGCAAGCTATGGTCATCCTTGTAAATCTCAGTCAGGTGGATTCAAATGGTTGTGAAGTTTTGATAATTAAAATATAAATAAAATATAAAATAGGTTAGAAGTACTTATGTAATTCACTGGTGAAAATTTCAGATAAGCGTATGGAGATGCTTTGCTCCTTCTGAATCTCTGCTTTCCTACTGCCTTCATTCAATCATTCATACTCCTTTCCATGGCAAGTTTTATGTTGGGGGATCACCGTTGTCAATGGCTACCGTCCGTCCTCTTAGTGAAAATGGTCCAAATGCACTGTCACCGCACGGTTAATCATCTGTCAGTTCTCGATCATGTTGGAATAGGATCCATTGATCCTTTTGCATCTGTCACTACGCCCAACACTCGTGAGTTTGAAGCTCGTCACAGTCATCCATTCCCAGATCCTACTCGAAATCCCACAGACAAGGTTTAGACTTTCTGGATCTCAGGAATGACTGCCAATAATTCTAGCCTATACCACGAAGACTCTGATCGTGAACCAGAAGGCTAAGAGATACACACTCAAGCTATTGCAGATAGAACAGAAGTGGTTGTCAGGCACGCGTTCATAAGTGAGAATGATGATGAGTGTCACGGATCATCACATTCATCAGGTTGAAGTACGAGTGAATATCTTGGAATAAGAATAAGCTTGAATTGAATAGAAAAAACAATAGTACTTTGCATTAATTCATGAAGAACAGCAGAGCTCCACACCTTAATCTATGGGGTGTAGAAACTCCACCGTTGAAAATACGTAAGTGATGAAGGTCTAGGCATGGCCGAATGGCCAGCCCCCTAAATGTGATCAAGAGATCAAAAGTGATACAAAGATAGTCTCAAAAATGATCAAAAGATGTGAAATAAATCACTAAAAGTAGTTTTTATACTAAACTAGTAACTAGAGTTTACAGAAATGAGTAAATGATGCAAAAATCCACTTCCGGGATCCACTTGGTGTGTGCTTGGGCTGAGCATTGAACTTTACACGTGTAGAGACTTCTCTTGGAGTTAAACGCCAGGTTGCAGCCTGTTTGTGGCGTTTAACTCTGGTTTGTAACCTGTTTTTGTCGTTTAACTCCAGAATAGGGCAGGAAGTTGGCGTTTGAACGCTAGTTTGCATCATCAAAACTTGGGCAAAGTATGGACTATTATATATTGTTGGAAAGCCCTGGATGTCTACTTTCTACCGCAATTGAGAGCGCGCCAATTGGGTTTCTGTAGCTTCAGAAAATCCACTTCGAGTGCAGGGAGGTCAGAATCCAACAGCATCTGCAGTCCTTTTTCAGCCTCTGAATCAGATTTTTGCTCAGGTCCCTCAATTTCAGCCAGAAAATACCTGAAATCACAGAAAAATACACAAACTCATAGTAAAGTCCAGAAATGTGAATTTTTCATAAAAACTAATAAAAACATAGTAAAAACTAACTAAATTATACTAAAAACTACCTAAAAATAATGCCAAAAAGCGTATAAATTATCCGCTCATCACACAACCTGTGCCAGCACCCCTAACAGACTGGCCTTCCCAACGTGTGCGTCCGCATAGGTTGAAATTTTTTCCTAGATATGTGCTAGCGCTGCAAACAGAACGCACTTCCCTGCCTGTGCGTGCGCACAGGTGTGTGCGTTCACACAGGTCAAAATTTTCGTAGGGTGTGCGCTCGTACATATCAGAAATCATGAAATTCTGCAACTTTGCAAAATTTCAGATTTTTAACACCAACTTTGAATGATCATAACTTCCTCTATAAAATTCCAATTTTCACAAATTTTATATAGATTTAAAGGGTTTTCAAAGATCTTTAATTCTAATTAAATTTCAATCAATTTCGAAAACCCAGGAAAAAGTTATGATCGAACAAATTTCACCAAAAACCTAATTTTACCAAACTTCACAATTTACACAATTTCTTACCATACACATTCCAAATCATACCAAACCATTCAAAACTCCATTTCTCATTAATATCCACACTCTAGGACATATTACACAAGTTTTACTACTCTTTCCTTTACATTTCGACATTTTCAACCTTGAATATCAACATCCACCACATCAAGCAATTTCTCACCAATACATTCAGATTTTCTGATTTCATCAAAATCAATCTTTCTCATTAACTCATTCATACTCCATATTAATAACTAACATACATATTCATAAAAGTTCATCATACATCACATTGCCACCCCAATATCTCAATCAACATTTACAACATCAACAACCCAAACAATCATTAACAACATATAAATTCCAAACCTATCCTATGGGTCACTAGCCTAAGTGTCCATGAATATTATATACTACATAGAGGAAACCGAAACTATACCTTGGCCGATTCCCAATATGCCCTTAACCGAAAGTTGAGCACAAGCTAGGCTTTCCAACACAATACAAGCCACCAACAATCACCAATAAGCTTCAACAAGTTCAAATACTCACCACTTCAAGCTATAACACACATAATTCACAGTAATTCATCCTAGGGTTCCAATTAAACATAAATTCAGAAGGGTTTAGTGGATCTTACTGTTTCCAACAGATTTAGATGTCAAAACCCAAAGCTAAGCAAGGCTTAGAGCAAACCTAAATATCCAAAATCACAAAAACTCACTTAATCACAAACCCTAAGAACCGAAATTTTGGAGAGAAGAATAGAAAGGATTTCGTGGTTACCCCTCCAGATTCTTGTATGGGTTTTGTAGAGCTTTTCACAAAGAACGCGTAGCCGCGAACGGTGCGGCGATCGGAGCTCTCTAGTTCATGATATGAGCTTTGGAAGATTGAGAATGAATAGTGCTCATGGGGGTTTCTTCTTCCTCTCTTCCTCAGCTGTGTTTTGTTGGGTTTATGTGTTTGTGCTGAAGTGGGTTCATTAAATGAGCCTTTTATATGTTGGGCTTGGGCCCAACTTGGGCCCGATCCAACTCGTTAGCATTTTTAGCCCGTTTGGCCCAACTTTGGGCCAAACCTTTAAAATTAACGCCCAATTTTCCATTTCTAACATTTTTCTATGGTTTTTGACTGTTTTTACTTTTTTGCGTGCGGTACCGGACAGACTTGAACCGGTTTAACTGGTTCAACTACCCATTCACGGTTTTTCACAGAAGGCAAATTTTCTGACTCAGAAAAATCCACTTTGTCCAAAAATCAACTTTAAATCCTGAAATTCTCTCTCTAACTTTTCGGAATCTAATTTGGGAAATATTAATTACTTAATTAACCAGTTGATTAGTTACGGTTCTTACAGTTTTCTTCACTGCTGTTGCAGCCACTAGAGCTGTCAGGAGCAGCCGCTGTTACTGTTTGAGGCTGACCGAAAGAGTGGAGGTGACAGTGGCATTGCTGCGTATGACAACAAGCACTGTGTTGCCACTGAAGTTCTCTACCGCTGTTCTGCTCATCGAAAATCATTTCCAGAACTACAGCTGCTGCATTCCTTGGTTCTTCTCTAAGTACATGTTGAGTGCAGTCCTTGCATATCACATTTGGAATTGCCGTTGTTATTGCGGAAGCAGTATAGTGCTGTGGTTATGGCTGCCGGTATTGTTGGACAAGAGGAATAAGGTTTTTAGATGCGTTTAGTTTTATGGGTTCGACTATTCGAGGTAGGGGCTCTTTTCTTAAACTTACTTTACTTTTAAAGAATTGTTATAAATTGATATTAATGCAAAAAATGTATGTTTATGATTTTCGTAAGTCTTATGGACTGAACTGAGTTGCTTTGAATAACGTAATTGCTTGCTTGATTAGTTGTTGTGGAATTGATTTTTCTTGAATTACTGGAAGGGATTTAATACCAGAATTTAGTTTAATTTTGGAAATGATTTGATTTTCGAAAAGATTTAATATTAAAATTTAGTTTGATATAGAACCTGATTTGATATCAGAATTTGGTTTAAAATAATTTTGAAAAGGATTTGATATTTGGAAATGGTTTGTTTATTGAAAATGATTTGCTATTTGGAAATGATTGAGAAGGGTTTGAGATATGTTTGGATGGGACCCTTGAAGGGTGGTGAATTTCGAATTTTAGAGGAGATACTGTCCAAATTTTTATAAAAATTGGAGGCTTCATTTGAAATGATTTTTTAAAAGATTTGGATTTAAGGGTTATATGTTTTGATTTTGAGTTATTAAGAAAATGATTACATTTTGAGTTTGATTTATTTAAAAAAGAATGAATTATGTTTTGGGTTGGAATTGTTGATGGACGAAATGGGAGGTGTGATGATGATGATTGAATTTGAATGAAGGATGATGAGGGTTGATTTTAATTATGAATATTGAATGAATGATAATGAATTTGAGAATGAGTAAGGTATGGTTAATGGCAATGATGATACTAATGAGTTGGATGTGGGGAAGGCGGTAGGGCCTAATCCCTCGATCTATTCTCCCGCATTCTTTATGACTATAATAAGTTAGATGTGGGGAAGGTAGTAGGGCGCTAATCCCTCGATTCATTCCCTCGCATTCTTTGTGAATTACGATTTGTGGGATGTGAGAAAGGTGGTAGGGCACTAATCCCTCGATGTTTTTTTCCCACATTCTATCTCTCTCTATCTGCAAGGTGGTAGGCCACTAATTCCCGATTTATCCATTTGGTGTCTGCTTTTAGGAGAAGGTGGTAGGACACTAATCTCCGATGTTATGTCTCCTGGAGATGCACAGACGAGAGATGACATCTGGGTTAACTACCAGAATGTATTGGGTTCTGACAGTATAACCGACACATGAGCTCACGCCCAGTAGGACAAGCATGCATCATGTTACATTTATTTGCTTTGTTTGGGTGTGCTTAAGTGTTTTGGTTTGCCTATCTGATAAATTCTGTTTAACTGGTAACTGTGATACTTGCTATAGCTGTTCTTTAAATGTGTTTGCCTTGTATTTGTTTATATTTTTGATTGATTTTTGTTTTGAAGTATTAGTGGTGGATTGAATTGGATCGGAGGCCAGTTGATTTAATTGGGTCGGAGGCTGAGTTGGATTGATTTGGGACAGAGACCGGGATTGGTTGGATCAGTGGTAAGCTTGTTTGAAATAGTTTCTTAGTAAGCGGTGAAACGTATGGAATGTTATTTTGTGTGAAATTTTATAAGAAAAATATAAGTTTTAGATTTGGATAATGAACTCATGATCACTGCGACTGAAAATAGTTTTATTTAAAATATCTTCTTATAACAATTCTTAGACCCTCTACTGAGAACTAGCGAGGACGATATTCTCACCCCTACAGACTTCTCTTTTCAGGACCGACGAGGAAGCTTGCGAAGTTTTTGTTAAGTTCCTAGATGCGCTGCTTCTGTTTGTATAAATATGTTATAGATTTTTCTTGCCTTTATTATTATAATCTTGTAAGAAGGATAGGAATGGTATGTTTCATATGTATATGCATGTTTGTATTAGTGAAAACGAGCTTTCAGTTTTTCAAAGAAAACAGCGATACGGTTTTGAGTCAAATGCTCTTATTTTCTTATTGAATATATGAAGACATCGTAATACTTCTCGTTCTCAGAGTGGTACAGCGGAAAGCGTGACATTCTGATAGTAAGGGTGTTACATTATGGTATCAGACCAGTTTGTTCCTGTAACAGCCTAATTACCCTAAGCCTTACCTCTAGCCGTAAAGCAAAGGTTAACCAAAAGTTACGACAATTCTAAGGCTTATACAATATCTATATAAAGAAAGGAATAATAGTTCTATAAGCCCAATGAAGAATTAAGCACAAAATAGAGTTACAAAAGCACAAAACGTTCACACGAAACTACAAACTTAAGGCACAAGATAAAGATACAAGACAGCAAGATATAAGTATATAAGAGAGTATAATAATCATAAGGAACTAGCTGTAGCCCACAGAGTTTAAGCCGACTAGTAGATATAGACATACTGAATTTTAAAATTTAAAACAGTATATACAGAATATCTCTCATAAAGTAGGCGTCTAAGGCAAATATAAATACAAAAGTGAGAGAACTTAAAACAAAAAAAAAGCCAAAAGACTCCAAAACATGATAAAGGTCCTCCGCTCTGTCACCATCAAGCAACTCACCGAGGTGGGTTGCGACCTACATATGAAAAACAACAACAAAGTATGGAATGAGAACCGGAGGTTCTCAGTATGGTAATAGTGTCCAGTAATGTAAGATATAAGACTCCGAGACACTAGAGGCAATCATAGAGCTTCATATCAATCATAAGATTCAACTTAAAGCATAACTAAAACTTAAAACCATAACTTTAAATCCTTTGTGAAATGGGATAACTATCCTAAGGGATTTCTAACTTTTAGTTCACTACTTTTCCACAGCCTTCACCAGCCTAACCGCCATGCGATCCCATCGCCACCGCCTTTCGAACCTCCTCAATCCTAGTAGAAAACACAAGTAATAACAATGCAAGTAAAGCACAAGTATAGCATGTATATCAAGAAATTCAAGAAGCAAATAATCATGTTATACAATTAGGCAAGCAATTCAAGTCGGCAAAGCAAGCAAACAAATAGAAGATGCATATGATGAATGCCTGTCCTATTTGGCTGTGATATCACATTGTTGGTTCAACTGCCAACCCGACACATCTCCATGAAGATGTCGCCCTTCGGTCTCAAAATGGGAACCCCCGAGATATCATGCCCGGAACACGGTCTAGGATATAGTGCCTGCACACTCTAGTAATTCCGAAGGGATGCGAGCAGGATACTCTTGCCACGGACCTCACATCTCAACGTATGTGGGATAAACTTACCGTCCTTACGCCACCGCTGCGACCTTGACAGGCAGGATTAACCTACCGTCTCTGCCAGGCACAAAGCGTCTCAACAACCTCAGTATGAAATAATATAGCAATGGTTTTCATAAATCATTTTTCAGTACATCAGTAATCCATCATTCCACTCCGAGTTCCAGACTCATCTCAACCACCATCAACATAATTTTTACAACTCATTATGTCAATCGTTATTACAGTACTCCGTCATCTCTCTCAACTAATCCATCCTTAGTATACCAGAAACCTAAGTCTCCGTCTTCTAAAATTTATATATAAATTCATCTATTTAAGTTTCTAACTCATCCTTGGTAGTATTAGGACCTAAGCACTAGATAGCATTCTTAAAAGGCCTTTAAAGAATGTTTGGAAAGCTAGAGAACCTTTGAAAACAAGGAAAAACAGTTTTTCAGAAAAACAGGGGTCTCGTGTACGCATGCTGTTGAAAAAAAGGGGTGGTCGCGTACACAACCCCTTGCTTGCATATGCGAGGGTCCCAACCCGAATGGGTTGCTCGCGTCGCGTGTTAAAATTCGTGTACGCAAGGGTTGATTTCTGAATGGCTCGCGTACGTATGCAGTGCCTCGCGTACACGAGATGCCAAACTTAAATGGTTTGCTCGCGTCGTGTGTACTGTGTCGCGTACATAACCCTCACCAGACTCTGAAAAATTTCAAAGTTGCAGAATTCAGTTTTTGGCACCAAACTTCAAACAGTCATAACTTCCTCTACAGAAATCCATTTTTATCAAACTTTATATCAATGTAAATATCTTTAAATAAAATTTTATTTTAGACAAATTTCAATAAATTTTGAAAATTGAGGCTCAAGTTATAATCCTTCAAAGTTCACTAAAAACTGGTTTTTACAAAAAATTAACAAGGTTCTCAACTTCCAAAATTCACAACCAAAACCAAATATCATGCAACCAAAATAGTTTCAATGGGCCTAAATGATGTCTATATACCTTCCAATGTAATCCACAACCTATTAACATGTAATTCCACCAATTTTATCCCAAAAATTCTCACTTACCTTCCTCAAATTCTCAATGATTATACTCAAGCATCATTCCTCCATTTCCAACATTTATCAATATCAATAATTCTCATAATTCATTATCAACACTCAAAAATCATTATTTTCAACCTCCATTTCAATAATCAACAATAACATTCAAGCTCAACATCATAATTCATTAAAACCAACAATGCCATCATACATTATCAAATTCAACAATTTCCAACAATCAATCCAATCCTATCCTAAAGTCCACTAATATAAGTGTTCATAAATATTATATATTATATAGAGAAAATCAAAACTATACCTTGGCCGATTCCCAATATGTGCTATACACCAAGATTTGATTTCAACAAGCCTCAATTCACCAACAAGCCACCAATTCAAGAACCAATAATGCTCCAATAATCACAATTTCAAGCTAGACATACATTATTTATCACAAATCAATGCCTAGGGTTCATCAAATTCATAAATTAACAAGGTAAAAAGCAAGCTTACCTTACCCAACAGTTTTGAGAGCAAAATTCAATAGCAACCAAGTGTTAGAGTGTACCTAAACACCCAAAACACAAAAATCTACTCAAAACATAAGCCTAAAAATTCGATTTTCTTAGGGCAGAAAACTGGGCAGATATTTGCAAGAAGCTTATTACAATACTTAGCTAGAAGTGACGGGTTCAGCGAGAGCTTTGCGTGGCCCTAAACGGCACGTGAATCGGAGCTCTGTAGCTCAAGTTATGGCCAATTGAAGAAGGAGTAAATCATATTTCTTTTCCTTCCTCTCTCTCAATTCCCATCTATGTGTGTTTGTGTTTTTGTGAAATGAATGAGTTGAAAAGCTCATTAAGTGTGCTTTTATATGTTGGGCTTGGGCTCAACTTGGGTCCGGTCCAACTCGTTAGCATTTTTTGCCCGTTTGGCCCAACTTTGGGCCAAACCTTTAAAATTAGCGCTCAGTTTTCAACTTTAATTTATTTCCTAAGGTTTTCTACTGTTTTTATTATTCTCGCACAGTACCGGATAGATTTAAGCTGGTACTGCCGGTAAATTTATCGCTATGCATTTTTACGCAATTTTCCAAAGAAAAATACATTTTTCAACTCAAAAAAATCTATTGAGTCCGATTATCATATTTATATTTTCTAATTAATATTCTAACTTTTTGGAACCTATTTTGTGACCATTAATTTATTATTATTTTACGTTAATTAATTAGTTGATTATTTTCGGTTCATACAGTTCCTATTAAAGCCTTGCGATGGATTGACTATGGTTCACTGCATACTTTGAGTGTTTATCATGCAGTAGGACTGACGTGGCAAAAATTGGTGAGTCAAGAATTGTTATAAGATATGCGTTGCAAGTATAGTTCTCAACCAACCAGAATTCCACTTATCAATTTAGAAGGTTGTCACAAGAATTAAAATTAAAATACTGGGAGTTTGAATCCCAGGTCGTCTCCCAACGAGTTGCAGAAAGGTGTGCTATTTTATTAATCAGATGTTTTCAAAATGGTTTGAGTTGAATAAACAGGAAATTAAATTAGAGAAATTAAATAATTTAAATAAAATCCTTGACTGGGAGTAGATTAGTTGGAAGCCCTATTCTTGTTGAAGTACTCTCAAGATTAATTGATAATTGAAGGTTGTTCTGTTTAGTTATCCCTTACTAGGTAAGGGAAAGTCAAACAAGTTGGAATGCTGTTTCTATTCACAAGTTCCAATCCGCTTAATTGAAAAGGATTAGTGTCAATGACTAGAAAGCATCCCAACAATAAACCTAATTACAATTTTTCTTTTAAGCATCCCAACTCAAGGGTTCCTTTAAATCAACTCCCCATCAAGTTAGGAAACTACTCGCTCATTGTGAATGTAGAACTCATAACATAGGAAAGGGAATTAAATAAAGACATGATAGATAAAACTCAAGGGAATCAATTAAAAATAAAAGTAATTCTTGTATTAATAAATTCTAAAATAATCCAATAGGAAAATTGAGTAAATTAAAGGACATGGAAGAGTAAAGCCAAGTAAAGAAAACGAACTAGAATGACGAAGTCTTGATGAGGTAATAACTCTTCTCAATATCCCAATGCAAAAAGCAATAGAAATAAAGCCCTAAGAACTATGAATGTGTAGAGAGAAAACCTAGAGGAGGAGTAAAACTAGATCTAAAAACTAAAAATTGTGTAGAATGAATGTTGTCCTTGGTTTCTGCATGTTTCCTGGCTCTAGTATGCTTTTCTGGGCCGAAAATTGGGTCAAAATAGGGCCCAAAATCGCTCCCAGCGAATTCTGCAGATTATGCAGATCGCGCACGTCACGCGATCGCGTCATTCATGCGGACGCGTCATTCGGCCTTTTGCCCTGCCACGCGAGCGCGTCGTCCACGCCTCCGCGTCACTTGTGCTATTCCAATCCGCGCAGTTGCGTGAGCCATGCGGCCGTGTCACTGCGATTTCTTCTCTTTCGCGCGGTCGCGTGAGCCATGCGGCCGTGTCACTTCTCGCTGGTCATCTCCTCAATTTCTTGTGTTCTTTCCATTTTTGCAAGCTTCCTTTCCAATCTCCAACTCATTCATGCCCTATAAAGCCTGAAGCACTTAACACACAGATCACGACATCGAATGGAATAAAAGAGAATTAAAATACATAATTAAAAGTCTCTAGGAAGCAAGTTTTTAAATCATGTAATAATTTTAGGAAGGAAATATAAATGCATGCTAATCATATGAATAAGTGGGTAAAGATCATGATAAAACCACACAATTAAGCACATTATAAACCATGAAATAGTGGTTTATCAACCTCCCCACACTTAAACATTAGCATGTCCTCATGCTTAGTTGGAGGAGATAAAATAAATGAGTAGGAACATGTAAAACTCATGCAATGCAATACAACCTATATATGTGAATGCAACTATATGATTCTTGTCTACTTGATCAATAGTAAATAAGCTCTTCAAAAAAATTACAAATCAAATTCCACTAATTCAATTCTCATACAGTAAAAACAGATAAAAATGCAAGAAGGTAGCTCATGAAAGTAGGGAACATAAAATTTTAAGCATTGAACCCTCACTGATGATGTATGTACGCTCTATTCTCTCTATTGTATAGGGCAATCACTCTATCCTTCTCTAATCATGCTCTCTAATTTTTGTTCTTCTCCTAATCAATCAACAACATTTAATATACCAATGCAAACATCATGAGGTCTTTTCAAGTTTGTAATGGGGCCAAGGTAATGGTAAGGATACATATATGGCTAAGTAAGCTTATAAACTGAATCTTTAATTAACCCAAGCTTTAACACAACATATATATATTCTATATAACTTTAGAATTTATACCTAGCTACCCAGAATTTCCCTTTCACATTCCATACTCATGTATCAACTTTTTATCTTAATTTTATCATACATGCATTGATCTTTGAATTCTTAACTTAACATTGGGGTAATTTTGTCCCCTTATTTATTTATTGAATATTTTTGATTTTTTTTTTACATAAACATAAAAATAAACATAGCTTATCAATGCACATAGATTTTCGATTCTTATAGTTTAACATGAGTAGGTGTCCAGATTCCCATTATATTATCATGACACATTCCCTTATTATCTTTTGTTCCCACAATTTCCCATACTTAATTAGCATACACAATTTTATCTTAAGCTAACCAAAGATTCAGTTTGGGATATATAATTATTTTTTTGCTTAAGGCTAGTAATGTGGTAAAATATAGAACAAATGGGATTTAAAGGCTCAAAGTGGTTAACAAAGGTAATTAAAAGGGTAGGTTTAATTTGGATAAGTGATTTTAAACAAATAATGGCCTCAATCATATGCAACCATACAAATATAATAAACATTGGACATATAGGATGAAACAAAATATAGATTACAATCATAGAGAAGTAAACACACAAGAATAAAATAATTATGGTTAAATAATGTAACCATGCATAAAGGCTCAAATCTCACAGGTTGTGTGTTCTTTAGCTCAAAAATCATGTTCCAAATACAACTTCAAGCAAATTTAACATAAAAGTTTTAATTAAAATTAGTGAAATTTTGTTCCAAAAATAGAGTCTTAGAAGAAACTTATTGTCTTTTCAATCAAATAGAACATGCATGCAACTAATCTATTACTATACAATTTATCCTATTCTACAAAAGAAAAACTAACTAAATATCCTAATTTATTGGTGTTTACGGAAGAGAAATTACCTCCGGAAGTCAGGTACTGACCGACCTCCCCACACTTAAAGGCTTTGCACCGTCCTCGGTGCCATCTGTCAGAAACAAAGGTGGGCTGGTTGCAGTATCTCCATAGTCGGAGCCATCATGGCTTCCTGTGCTGGTAAAGGAAGTGGAATCCGGGGTGTCTGAGTCCTTAAATTTTCCCATAATCAGCTCCTTGAGGTATGTGAATCGGCGCTTGTTAGGGCGCTCTCTCATCTTAGCTTTGTGTTCCTGCCGATCCAACCTTTCAAGTATCTAATGGAGCAGTTGGTCTATTATAGGTGCTTGTGGTGTTGAAGAAGGAATATCTTCAACCGGTTCAGTAGGATGGCTTGTGGCGGCTGGTGGAGGTCTGATGTATTTCCCGTTAGGGACATACTGATCATCCCGTGGGAGCATGGCTTTGGTGTCCCCAGCTCTATAGGAGACTCCGGCTGTGGAGACAAGATCTGAGACCAAGGCGGGAAAAGGTAAGTTGCCCGCAATTTGTACGTGTCCCATGGCATTCCAGATGTGTCTCGGTAGATTCAGAGGTTGGTATGTAAGGATGCACCATAGTAGGACGGCCATGTCCGCAGTGAAGGAGGACTCGTGAGTGCTCGGGAAGACGTAATGGGACATGATCTAGGCCCATACGCGAGCCTCCAAGGTAAGTGCTAAAGCCGATATTCCCTTAGGGCGGGTACGATGGTATCCGTAGATCCAACGGTTGCCAGGTAGTGTGATAACTCTGAGAACGGCATCCCAGTCAAATTGGTACATCTGGCGCTTGAGTGCGGCTTCTTGAAAGGCGTCCAATCCTTCTGGAATAGGGGGAAGACCTATAGCTTTTTGAATGGCCTCTTCTGTAATGGGGACTTGCTTCTAACGGACAAAGACAGACTGCAGGGTTGGCAGGTGGAAGTTGGAGTAGAACTCGACTACCCAAGAAAGATTGACCTGCCTCGTCTGTCTCTGTAGAAAATCCCATTGTATTTGTGCAATTTGTGGCTCAACAAAGGTAGCAATATGGTTTGGGAGGAGAAGAAGATAGTCGTTGTTGTAGCTCCTTTCTGCCAGGATGGGGAACATCTGCTCACAGTAGCGATTGGAAAATCGCGCAGTGTCCTTTGTTGGAAAGGCTTTTTCTTTATCATCAAACTTTATAATCCTCTTAGTTCTTTTTGTTGAGGGTTTAACCACAGTTGAAGAGGGTTCTGCCACTAATGCTCTTTTTGTTCCTCTCCTCGCTGTTGATTTGGGAGTAGCTTTCTCTTTACCTTTCTTGGTGGCCATCCTGAAAAAGGGAAGAGAGAGTAAATCAAATATAAAGAGATAGAGCAAGGAAGAGGATTGTATGAGTGATAATCAATGCACGGCAAAGAGTATGTCATTCACACATGGTCATGACTACATGTGAAAAGTTCATCAATGGGAAAATAGCAAGTGCAGTTGAGGACAATTAAATGCAAGGGGTTTATTGGCATGCAGGCAAAGGCATGAGTAGCATAGATCAAGCATTTAATTAGTCAAATTTGTTATCACTCGTAACAAACTAGCCATCACATTTGTATTGACAATTATGTTCAACGAATAAAATATGAAAGGGGTTTTGTGAAAAACAAGCATTTAATAGCCATATTAGCTTTTTCACAAACACATAGCATGCATGGTGAATAAGGTATAGAAAGTATTAAAGTGAACATGCAAGCAACCCTTTAAAAAGGTATATAATTGCCAAACAATTTTACAACAATCCACAAGAATATAATGAGAAATAATGGCTCAAATAAATTTCCAACACCATGTAAAAAGGAAAAGGAAAGAAAAAGAAAATATGGATAATGAAAGTAAAAAGAAAAGAAAAGAAGATAACATATAAAAATAAGAAAAATAATAGAAAAAATTAGGAGGGGAAAAGAGGAAAAGAAAACCTTGTTAATGGGGGTGAGAGAGAGAGAGAGAGAGTAGAAAGTGAGAAAGAAGGAAGAAGGAAGAAGGAAGAAATAAGGAGAGAAAGGAGAAAATAGGATTTGGAGAAAAGAAAGATAAGATAATTGGCAAATCAGGGAAGCTGTGCGGCGTAAGCGACGCGGTCGCGTGGGGCACGCGGTCGTGCAACTTGCACTTATACTGATTGACGCGGTCGCGTCGGTCACGCAGTCGTGTGACCCGTTTCATGCTACTGGCGCGAGGGTAGCCTCACACTCGCACAACTCTCTGTTTGAAAGTTTTATTTTTACCAAATCTGGGGTGACGCGATCGCATGGGGCATGCGATCGCGTGAGTGGCCATTAGAAGGATATGACGCGGTCGCGTCGGTCACGTGGCCGCGTGGAAAGAAGTGTGCGTTCAGCACCAATCCAGCACCACTCTAGCACAACTTTCGGTCGTGCACCCTTTTCACGGCGAATTCCAGGGCACGCGGCCGCGTGAGTGACGCGGTCGCGTGGGAGGCCAATGTTCCTATTTGACGGGGACGCGTCGGCGACGCGGTCGCGTGGGGCGATTTGTGCCACGGGCACGCCTCCAGCCACGCTCTTGCGTGACTCTCTGTTTGTTTTATTATTTTCTCCAATCACCTGCGACACGGACGCGTCAATGATGCGGTCGCGTCGCGTGAATTTTTTTTTTTAAATAAAAGTATGTAAATACAAATGCAAGAAATGTACTAATAAAGAGAATAGTTATTGAATAGGAAAACTAAGAATAAAGAAAAGAACGATCATACCATGTTGGGTTGTCTCCCACCTAGCAGTTTGCTTTAACGTCCATAAGTTGGACGCTCCACTAGCTCAGGCTTCGGCTATGTGGGAATCTTCCAAGAGGAAGATCTCTAGCTCCTTGTTTTTCTTCATCTTCTCGCCATGGTACAGCTTTAAATGATGTCCATTGACTTTGATAAGGTCAGAGCTTGAAGGATGGCTTAGGTGATAAACTCCGTATGGTTCGGCTTTCTCTACTCTGTATGGACCTTCCCATCTTGATCTCAACTTACCTGGCATGAGCCTCAGATGCGGACGCGTTAATGAGGCGGTCGTGTCGCGTGAAATTTTTTTTTTAAATAAAAGTATGTAAATGCAGATGCATGAAATGTAATAATAAAGAGAAGAGTTATTGAATAGGAAAACTAAGAATAAAGAAACGAACGATCATACCATGGTGGGTTGTCTCCCACCTAGCACTTTGCTTTAATGTCCATAAGTTGGACGCTCCACTAGCTCAGGCTTCGGCTATGTGGGAATCTTCCAAGAGGAAGATCTCTAGCTCCTTGTTTTTCTTCATCTTCTCGCCATGGTACAGCTTTAAATGATGTCCATTGACTTTGATAAGGTCAGAGCTTGAAGGATGGCTTAGGTGATAAACTCCGTATGGTTCGGCTTTCTCTACTCTGTATGGACCTTCCCATCTTGATCTCAACTTGCCTGGCATGAGCCTCAGTCAAGATTTGTAAAGGAGGACTAAGTCCCCAGGTTGGAACTCTTTTCTCTTGATGTGCTGATCATGTACAACCTTCATCTTCTCCTTGTAAAGTCTTGAGTTCTCACAAGCTTCTAGGCGAAGGCTTTCCAGTTCTAGCAGTTGCAACTTCCTTTCAGCTCCGGCTTTCTCAATTCCCATGTTGCACTCCTTTACTGCCCAAAAGGCTTTGTGCTCTATTTCAACAGGGAGATGACAAGCTTTTCCATAAACTAAGCAGAAAGGGCTCATCCCAATGGGTGTTTTGTATGCGGTTCTGTATGCCCAGAGTGCATCTTGTAGCCTGGTGCTCCAATCTCTTCTATGAGGTTTGACTATCTTCTGCAAGATACGCTTTATCTCTCTGTTTGACACCTCGGCTTGCCTATTAGTCTGAGGATGGTAGGTTGTTGCAACCTTATGAATTATCCTATACTTCTTCATTAATCCTGTTAGTCTCCTGTTGCAAAAATGGGTGCCTTGATCGCTCACGATTGCTCGTGGTGATCCAAAGAGACAAATAATGTGGTTTCTCACAAAGGAAACAACAGTGTTAGCATCATCAGTGCAGGTAGGAATTGCTTCCACCCATTTGGAAACGTAATCCATAACTAGCAATATATAAAAATAACCATTAGAATTTGGAAATGGACCCATGAAGTAAATGCCCAAACATAAAAAATTTCACAGAAAAGCATAATTTGTTGAGGCATCTCGTCCCTCTTGGATATATTACCAAATTTTTGGCATGGAAAACAGGATCTACAAAATTTAGCAGCGTCTCTAAATAGAGTAGGCCACCAGAATCCACAGTCTAAGATTTTTCTAGCTGTTCTTTGAGGGCCAAAATGTCCTCCACTCTCATACGAGTGACAGGCCTCTAAGATAGACTGGAATTCTGATTGAGGCACACACTGTCTAATTACCTGGTTAGTGCCACATCTCCATAAATATGGGTCATCTCATATATAATATTTAGACTCGCTTTTCAGCTTGTCTCTTTGATGCTTAGAAAAGTTTGGAGGAAAGGTGCGGCTAACTATATAATTAGCTACAGGTGCATACCAAGGGACTACCTCAGATACTGCTTGCAGGTTATCAAATGAGAAATTATCAGCTATAGGAGTGGGGTCATCTGTAATGTGCTCAAGGCGACTTAAATGGTCTGCCACTAAATTCTGGTTACCACTCCTATCCTTAATTTCTAAATCAAATTCTTATAATAGCAGTATCCAACGTATAAGCCTTGGTTTGGACTCCTTTTTAGCTAATAGATACTTTAGAGCTGCGTGGTCTGAGTACACTACTACCTTCGTACCAAGTAAATAGGCTCGGAATTTATCCAGAGCAAAAATAATAGCAAGAAGCTCTTTCTCAGTAGTAGTGTAATTGGACTGAGCGACATCTAAAGTTTTAGACGCATAAGCAATAACAAAGGGGTCCTTACCTTCACGCTGAGCTAGTGCTGCTCCTACTGCATGGTTGGAGGCGTCGCACATTATTTCAAATGGCTGGCTCCAGTTTGGTCCTCTCACAATTGGAGTTTGAGTCAGGGCGGTCTTCAGCTTATCAAATTCTTGTTTGCAATCCTCACTGAACTCGAACTCAATATCCTTCTGTAGTAGTCTAGATAAGGGAAGAGCTACCTTACTGAAGTCCTTAATAAATCTCCTGTAAAAACCTGCATGGCCAAGGAACGAGTGGACTTTCCTCACAGAAGAGGGGTAAGGTAAACTAGAAATAACATCCACCTTTGTTGGATCTATAGAAATGCCAGTATTAGACACAACATGTCCTAGTACAATACCTTGTTTTACCATAAAGTGACATTTTTCAAAATTTAATACAAGGTTTGTACTGACACATCTATCTAATACTCTAGATAATCCATCTAAGAAAAGGCTAAAGGAATCACCATAAATGCTAAAATCATCCATAAAAACTTCCATACAGTCCTCAATAAGATCAGAGAAAAGACTCATCATGCACCTTTGGAAGGTAGCTGGTGCATTGCACAAGCCAAAGGGCATTCTCTTGTAAGCATAAGTCCCAAAAGGACATGTAAAAGTGGTCTTTTCCTGATCCTCAGGAGCTATATGAATCTGGAAATAACCTGTGTAACCATCTAAAAAATAATAATGTGATTTACCTGATAGGCGATCCCGCATTTGATCAATGAATGGAAGAGGATAGTGATCCTTACGAGTGGCCTGGTTGAGGCGTCTGTAGTCAATGCAGACCCTCCAGGCATTCTGAACTCTGGTTGCAATGAAATCTCCATGCTCATTCTTCACTGTAGTGACTCCAGACTTCTTGGGCACCACTTGTACTAGGCTTACCCATTCACTGTCTGAAATGGGGTAGATGATATCTGCCTCCAGTAGTCTGGTCACTTCCTTTTTGACAACCTCTAAGATAGTGGGGCTTAGTCTTCTCTGGAGTTGACGGACAGGTCTTGCTCCCTCTTCTTTAAAATATCCGATGCTCACAGACTTGAGGGTTGATGCCTACTATGTCTGTCAAACTCCAACCAATTGCCTTTTTGTACATTCTCAGCACACTAAGTAACTGCTCTTCCTGTTGAGAAGTGAGTTTTCTTGCAATGATAATAACTGGAAACTTCTGCTCATCCTCAAGGTAAGCATATTTGAGGTGTGGAGGAAGGGGTTTTAATTCTAACTTCTGATCATGGTTAGGCTCTGGGTTGTCTGGAGCTGGTAACAATGGTAAAGCACTGTCATTGTCCTCTGAGAATGTCCCCACACTTGGACCTTGTCATATGTACTTCTCTTCAAATTCCTCCTGGTGAACTTCAGCCACGGTTTCATCTATAATGTCACACTGGAGGATAGAATGATCCTCTAGAGGATGCTTCATAACTCCATTTAGATTGAAGATTACTACTCGGCCATCTATTTCAAAAGAGTATGTTCTTGAAAAAGCATCTAATTTGAACTTTGAGGTCTTCAGGAATGGTCTTCCGAGTAGGATTGATGACGGCTTCTCTGAGTCATTTTGGGGCATCTCCAGGATATAAAAATCAATGGAAAATGTGAGCCTCTTAATGCCCACTAATACATCTTCAGCAACTCCAGCCACTGTAATAATGCTTTTATCTGCTAACACAAAACGAGCTGCCGACCTTTTTAAGGGAGAGAGCCTCAAAATATCATATATAGACAAAGGCATTATACTCACACATGCTCCTAAATCACACATGCAGTCAGAAAATACTACACCACCAATAGTACAATTAATCATACATGGACCTGGGTCACTACACTTTTCAGGTAAACCTCCCATTAAAGCAGATATGGAACTACCTAAAGGAATAGTTTCTAATTCATTAATTTTGTCTTTATGTATACATAAATCCTTTAGAAACTTTGCATATTTTGGTACCTGTTGAATAACATAAAAAAGAGGAACAGTTACCTCAACCTTTTTGAATATTTCTACCATTTTGGGGTCAGGTTCCAGCTGCTTCCTGGGCTTCCTTGCAAGTTGTGGAAATGGAATGGGAGTGGTGTCTTCTGCAGTGTCTGCGCCCTGTGGTGCTTCCTCCTGTGGTTGAACTTCTTCTTTTTCATCTATGTCCTGTATGTCCTCTTCCTCTTCAACATCTTCTATTTCCACTACCTCTTCAGCTGAGGCGTGTTCTGGTGGGCTTGGCTCCTCTTGATTCCTCTCCTGTAGTGTGGTTCCGGACCTTAGGGTGATGGCATTAATGCCACCCTTTGGATTGGATAATGGTTGAGAGGGAATTCCACTGGAGCTCAAAGGCTGATTATTGGAGCTATTCATTGATCCAATATGTGAGACAAGAGCTTGCAGGGTAGAGTTCAGACCATTTAGTGTAGCATAAAGGTTATTTTCCATGGTCTGTTGTCTCCGATCAATAGATTGTAGTAAGTCATCATTAGCAGATGAAGAAGGATAAGTAATTTGAGAGGTCTACTGTTGGGTATTCTGTGGTCCTTGGGATTGTCTCAGGTGAGGTGCTCTGTAAGGCTGGTTCTGGTTCTGCTGTCTGTTGTTGTTGTTATTCCACCTCTGATTTCCCTGATTGTCTCTGCCTCCTCTGTTGTTGTTGTTGTCCCTCCAATTCTGGTTAGAATTGTCCTGCCATCCGTGGTTGTAATTGCCACCTTGATTGTACCCTTGGATGGGGCGGTCATAGAAGTTATGAGTGGCTGCCACGGTGTTGTCTTCCTGCTGGAGCTACGAACATTCATCAGTATAATGGCTATAATCAGTACAGATTCCGCAAACTCTCTGTGGGACTAACTGTTGGCTTTGCTGTGGTGGAGAAGGTTGAGCTTGCTGAACTTGTTGTTGATTCAATTGCATCTTCTTCAGCAAGTTGGTCATTTCACAGATACTCTGAGTTAGAGCAGCAGTCTCTCTGCTAGAGGACGCTTCTGCAACAGCTTTTGAACGGCCTTGCTTCTGCCTGTGATTCCGAGTGGATTCAGCTAAGTCGCTGATCAATTGCCATGCCTCATCAGTGGTCTTGTACTTTTTCATAGACCCATTGCTAGCACTTTCTAATGTGGTCTTATCTTGGGGCCTCATGCCCTGTGTGATGTAACCGAGTAACACTATCTTGTCAATCACATGGTGGGGGCAAGCTTCCAGAAGATTATTGAAGCGCTTCCAGTATTCATAGAGAGTCTCAGATTCGTCCTGAACAATCATGGAAATATCTTTCTTCAGTTTATCAGTAACTTCAGCTGGAAAGAATTTTTCCAAGAATTCTCTTCTAAGTGTATCCCAGTTGGATACAGTTGCTGCGGGTTGAGTGTAGTACCACTCTCTTGCCTTTCCCTCAAGAGAAAATGAGAAAGCTTTCAACAAAATTGAAGTTTCATCTGCACCATCACGCTTGACAGTAGAATAGGCTGCTTGAAAATCTCTCAGGTGCTTGATAGGCTCTTGAGCAGGTAAGCCATGAAACTTGGGCATCAAATTGAGCAGTGCAGTATTTATTTCAAAGTCTGTAGCCACCGCTGGGTGATGCGCTTGAAACGGTTGCATTGTAAAATCAGGGGCTCCAGCCTCCTGGATAGTAACTCCCCTAGGTTCTGCCATGTCACCTACATGTAAATCAACCGAATTAGTAGAACGGGGGCTGGTTTCTTCCTCAAATGACGTTTTAGATCCGCCCTCAGAGAGGACTAACCAACGTCGAGCTTGCCTTATTCGTGAAATAGTTCTTTCAATCTCAGGATCGAATACTGGCAAGCTTGGATCAGGAAGTGAACGCGTCATCTAGCGAAAGAAACAAGCAGCTCATAGTAGCAAGATAAAATAAAATACAAATAAATAAATTCCAATTAATAACTTTAGTACTCTATTGCAACTCCCCGGCAATGGCGCCAAAAATTGACGTGGCGAAAATTGGTGAGTCAAGAATTGTTATAAGATATGCGTTGCAAGTATAGTTCTCAACCAACCAGAATTCCGCTTATCAATTTAGAAGGTTGTCACAAGAATTAAAATTAAAATACTGGGAGTATGAATCCCAGGTCGTCTCCCAACGAGTTGCAGAAAGGTGTGCTATTTTATTAATCAGATGTTTTCAAAATGGTTTGAGTTGAATAAACAGAAAATTAAATTAGAGAAATTAAATAATTTAAATAAAAGCCTTGACTGGGAGTAGATTAGTTGGAAGCCCTAGTCTTGTTGAAGTACTCTCAAGATTAATTGATAATTGAACGTTGTTCTGTTTAGTTATCCCTTACTAGGTAAGGGAAAGTCGAACAAGTTGGAATGCTGTTTCTATTCACAAGTTCCAATCCGCTCAATTGAAAAGGATTAGTGTCAATGACTAGAAATCATCCCAACAATAAACCTAATTACAATTTTTCTTTTAAGCATCCCAACTCAAGGATTCCTTTCAATCAACTCCCCATCAAGTTAGAGAACTACTCGCTCATTGTGAATGTAAAACTCATAACATAGGAAAGGAAATTAAAGAAAGACATGATAGATAAAACTCAAGGGAATTAATTAAAAATAAAAGTAATTCTTGTATTAATAAATTCTAAAATAATCCAATAGGAAAATTGAGTAAATTAAAGGATATGGAAGAGTAAAGCCAAGTAAAGAAAACAAACTAGAATGACGAAGTCTTGATGAGGTAATAACTCTTCTCAATATCCCAATGCAAAAAGAAATAGAAATAAAACCCTAAGAACTATGAATGTGTAGAGAGAAAACCTAGAAGAGGAGTAAAACTAGATCTAAAAACTAAAAATTGTGTAGAATGAATGTTGTCCTTGGTTTCTGCATGTTTCCTGGCTCTAGTCTGCTTTTCTGGGCCGAAAACTGGGTCAAAACAGGGCCCAAAATCGCCCCCAGTGAATTCTGCAGATTATGCAGATCGCGCACGTCACGTGATCGCGTCATTCATGCGGACGCGTCATTCGGCCTTTTGCCCTGCCACGCAAGCGCGTCATCCACGCCTCCGCGTCACTTGTGCTATTCCAATCCGCGCGGTTGCGTGAGCCATGCGGCCACGTCACTGCGATTTCTTCTCTTTTGCGCGGTCACATGAGCCATGCGGCTGCGTCACTTCTCGCTGGTCATCTCCTCAATTTCTTGTGTTCCTTCCATTTTTGCAAGCTTCCTTTCCAATCTCCAATTCATTCATGCCCTATAAAGCCTGAAGCACTTAACACACAGATCACGACATCGAATGGAATAAAGGAGAATTAAAATACATAATTAAAAGTCTCTAGGAAGCAAGTTTTTCAATCATGTAATAATTTTAGGAAGGAAATATAAATGCATGCTAATCATATGAATAAGTGGGTAAAGATCATGATAAAACCACACAATTAAGCACATTATAAACCATGAAATAGTGGTTTATCAAGGACTTGTCCTAATGACAAGAGTTTGAGTTTCAAATACATAATTGTCTATTGATTAATGTTGTTAGTCGACCATTGTATCTCTCATGGTATTAGGTCTGGCCAACTTAATACTGATGATTTGTGTAGACAGAAACACTAATGAATTGTCATAGACAAAATAGAATTAATAGGTAATGCGAATAACGGGTTTTGGGAATATTAGAGGTCATTTTTTACGATTAACTCGATTTTGAATCGCAATACCTGTTTGTATCTTGTGACTTGGTACATCGTCCTTTCTTTTATAATTGCATTGAAGTCCTTTGTTCGAATTTCTTTCCTGGAAAGTGATTTACTTATTTTCCAATCTTATTTCTTTGTTCGCATGTATCATTGCTTGACCTTATTTGTAAATCTCTGCTTGAATCTTTTGGACTATCTCTCTTTGTTGTTGTTTATACTTCTTTTCATGAATCTTGTACTCTTTGATATGATCTTGAATTCATTCTGGCGCAACAAAATAATCCTCGAATCATCTTGTAACTTCTACTTCACATAACACTTTTCTCTTATATTCAAATCATACGAGTTCTTGGTATTTGGAAACTATATATGCCAAAATTTTTTGCTTTATCCCTAATGTGTTCAAAATTAAAGTTAGTTTAAATTTCTTTCATCTTGTATCAATTTTTGAGGACGAAAATTTTTGTAAGGTGGGTGGAATATAACGACCTGCATTTTCGAAAAAAAATCTAAATATAAATAAGTTATAATTTATTTTATTAATTGGAGCTCCTTATTTTTAGAAACTAATTTACTAAGAATAATTAAATTGATTTTATGATTATTAAAGTTTAACTTAATTATGATTTATCCTATTAATTTGAACTATTTCTTAGAAATTATTACATCCTTAACACATGACACCCAACCCCTCATTAAACACATAATCACTTATCATCAATCATCATCACCAATCAGCCATGCATGCTTCATTTTTTTAGAAAAAGAAAAGAAAGAGAATGGAGAGAGAGAGGGCATAAACTCCATGGAACCGTGACCTTCAACATTTAATTTCTTGTCATCTATAACTCTAATAAAAAGTCTAATCCGATTAAATTGTTTATATCTTCCCCCTCTTCACGTTGATGTCACTTTTGTTTGGGAGAAGTCACCGGAGCGAGCCGCAGAACCTTCCATAGCCGCAGTCGCGAGGAGCATCGCCGTCGAGCTGCCACGAGAAAAGTCGAAAGAGATAGAGAGAGGACGCGATGGAGAAGAGATGAAGGTATGGTGGTTTTCTTCACTGCCATTGCAACCACTAGAGCCATCAGGAGCCACCGTCGTTACTGTTTGAGGTTGACCGAAAGAGTGGGGGTGACGATGGCATTGCTGTGTATGACAACAAGCGGTTGTGTTACCACTGATGCTCTCTGCCATCATTCTGCTCGTTGAGAATCATCACCAGAGCTATAACTGCTCCATTCCTTTGTTCTTTTCTAAGTACAGGTTGATTTTTTATCCTTGCACGACGCGTTCGGAGTTGCCGTTGTTGATGCGGAAGCAGTATAGAATTGTGGTTGCGGCTGCGGGTGTTACTGGATAAGAGGAATAAGGTTTTATATGCGTTTGGTTTTATGGGTTTGACTATTCAAGGTAGGGGTGCTTTTCTTAAACTTATTTTACTTGTAAAGAATTGTTATAAATTGATATTAATGCGAAAAATGTATGTTTTTTATTTTTTGTAAGTCTTATAGACTGAACTGAGTTGCTTTGATTAAATGTAATTGCTTGCCTGATTGGTTGTTGTTGAATTGGTTTTTCTTGAATTACTGGAAGGGATTTAATACTAGAATTTAGTTTAATTTTAGAAATGATTTGATTTTAGAAAATATTTTAATATTAAAATTTTGTTTGATATCGGAATTTGGTTTAAAATAATTTTGAAAAGGATTTGATATTTGGAAACGGTTTGTTTATTGAAAATGATTTGCTATTTGGAAATGATCGAGAAGGGTTTGAGGGATGTTTGGATGGGACCCTTAAAGGGTGGCGAATTCTGAATTTTAGAGGAGATGCTGTCCAAATTTTTATAAAAATTGGAGGCTTCGTTTGAAATAGTTTTTTAAAAGATTTGATTAAGGGTTATATGGTTTGATTTTGAGTTATTAAGAAAATGATTATGTTTTGAGTTTGATTTATTTAGAAAAGAATGAATTATGTTTTGAGTTGGGATTGTTGATGGACAGAATGGGAGGTATGATGATGATGATTAAATTTGAATAAAGGATGATGAGAGTTGATTTTAATTATGAATATTGAATGAATGTGAACGAATGATAATGAATTTAAGAATGAGTAAGGTATCATTAGTGGCAATGATGATATTGATGAGTTGGATGTGGGAAAGGCGGTAAGGTGCTAATCCCTCGCATTCTTTGTGAATTGCGTTTTGTGGGACGTGAGAAAGGTGCTAGGGTACTAATCCCTCGATGTTTTTTTTTTCACGTTCTATCTCTCTCTGTCTGCAAGGTAGTAGGGCACTAATCGCCGATTTATCCCCTGGTGTAAGACCCAGAACTTTTGAAAAATATTATTATGAACTATTTAAATCATATATTTATTTACTGTTTTAATTTCATAAATTATTTTATTGAAGATAATTAAAGGCAGTTTTGATTAATTGAATTTTGAAATAAATTAAGGTATTTATCCAAACTCTATAATTATGGATTATTTTCCTATTTACAATTTAAAGTCTTAGAAATTAAAAAATAATGAGGTTTGGCTATTTAAATTAGAATTTTATCTAATTTTATAATTATTGAATTATTTTCTATATCTAAATTATAAAGTTGGTAGTTATGAAATAATAAGAATTTTATATGATTTTATTTAAATAATTTATATTTTTATAATTTAATATTTAAAGTGATTTCTTTAGAGATTAAATTAGTATTNNTACCAAATGCCCTAATTTTATTAAAATTATCCTACTCTAATTAAATCCAAAAATCTCCAAATCAAACCTTATTTTTCATCTAACCCTAATCCTAATTTGATCTAACCCTAACCCTAGCTACCCAACCCCCACACCCACACTCAGCACACACACGCACCTACCCAACACACACAACATACAGTAGCAGCTACAAGAAAGAAAAGAAAAAAGGAAAAAGAAAGAAGAAAGGGGGAAGGGAGTAGAGGGAAATCTGAGGGGGGAGAGGGCGCCCGTGGAGGGGGAGGAGCCGTCGTGCCACTGTCGCACCCCCGCCGCCGTTGGGTCACCATTGCCATCACAGGAGAGCGAAGAGCGCGCGCAAGGAAGGAGAAGAAACCCCTGCTCTCGCGTTCGTCGTCGTCTTCACGGGGTCCCTATCGCCGCCGTCGTCCTCACCGTGAAGTCCGTCGCTACCACTGCAGTGTCCGCGCCGTCGTCGTCCTCAACGCGGAGCCAGAGTTGTTGTCACCCACGATGGAGCTAGATAGAGAAAGAGATAGAGAGGGAGCTCACGGTGAGGGAAAAGGGAGGCGCCACCATGAAGCGCGAAGCCAGCCGCCGCCGTCGCAAGCTCCGTCATCGCTGCTGTTGATGGGTGGTCGAGCCTTTGCTGCCAAGAGACACCGCTGCCGTCCCCAACGACCACTACCGGTAAGGGTTTTGAGTTTGGTTTTTGTTTCTTTCGAGATTCCTGGAAGTTTATTGTCACTCCGCGTTGTTACAGTCACCGTTGTCAAAGTTCTGGTCGCCGCTATCGCTTGGGGTGGTTGTCGGAGCTGCCGCCAAACTGGTTTAGAGACTGCTGCTGCTTCGATCTTTCTTTACAGTAAGTATCTTTGTCTCAGAATGCTTGCGTTAGTATTTAGTTATGTATTATTAATGTTTTCACGATGTTAATATTTTTGGATTTAGTTATCGGGGCCGCATATTGTGATTTAAAGTTTTATATGCTGTTGCGAAAGTAAGTGGAGTTGTGGATTCAAGTTGCTATTGATTTCGGGTCGAGAGGAAAGGAATTCCCTGATGCGTTTGGTTTATTAGTTCGACTTGCTGAAGTAGGAGATTTTTCTAAAAACTTACTTTTGTAATTGGAATTGTTATAAATTGATATTGATGTGCGAAATGCATTTCTTGTGATTATGTAAGTCTTATGTATTGTCTGGTTTGTCTTGGAGTTATTGAATGATTTTGTGAAAATGGAAGTTGCAGAAATTGGTTCGATTTTAAAATGATTTTAATATTTGAAAGTCTGAATTTTGTTTTATTGGAAATTGATTTAGTTTTGAACCCATTGAAAAGGGTTGAAGATTAGTTTGGTTGGGATCCGGAAAAGGTAGCAAAGTCCAAGTTTTAAGGGAGGTACTGCCAAAATTTCTATAAAATTTGAGACTTATTTGAAACGTTATTTAGAAAATAATGAATTATTCTTTGAATTGAAATATTGATAAAAAAAATTATATTTGAACTTTTTTTAAGAAAATTATTATATTTTGAGTGTAATTTATATAAGAAAAGAATTATGTTTTAAAGTCGATTTAAAGATGAAAATACTTATGTTTTGGAATTTGATTTAAATAAGCACATTTGGAGGAGTTTTAGTAGACTTAAAAGAACTTGAATTTTGATTGACGAATTTCACGTTATGACGTTTTAAGAAAAATTTAAAGTATTCTTTAAATCTGATTTAGCAAAACTAAAACAATTTCCGAGCCTTTGGAGATGCTTTAGATTTAAGAATGAAATTGAAATTGGTTTTCAGTTTAATTAACTTGGTTTTGGTTTAAATTCTATTTTTATTTATTTAAATCAAGAAGCTAAGGTTTTAGAAATTTTCAATGAATTTAAGTAAATGAGATAGGTTATTCTCTCCTAAAGTCTTGAGACTCTGCTGAGGAATTTTATCACCAAATCCTGATTTAGAATGAATGATTTTGAGTCTTTCATAAGAGATTTTAAATTTGGCATGATTTTGAAGTTTTTTGGAAGTTTGGAAAGATGTTGTGAAAAGTGGCTCTGTTTTGAAAAGAAAATTGACTTGAGAAAAGTGGTTCTTGGCAAGATGTGAAATGAATACGTTTGTTATTTGAAATTAAATGGGCCAAGAGTAATTTTTAAAATAAGATTTTGAGTTTGATTGATTGTGGATATTATTGAGATTGTTGGTAAGTCACTATGCGCCTCGGGCAAGGGCTGTGACAGTCTCCCGCTTGTCAAGGTAGCAGTGCCGGCGTAGGGACAGAGGCAGTTTGTCGCCTACGTTGAGATGTGAGGGTCGAAGCTAGGCTCCCCATTCACATTTCTCTCTGGTTGCAAGGTGGTAGGGCACTAACCCACGGAATCATACGGCATCCAGAAGAAGGAGGTAGGACACTCTCCCTCGGAATGTTACTCTCTGATGGAGAATGTGGTAGAGCACTCATCCCTTGAAATTATTCCTCCTGAGTATGCGCAACAGAGATACTAATCTGGGAGTTGCCGACCGGATTTTGTGTCGAGATTGGCACTATAACCGACAAGTGATATCACAGCAGTAGGACAGACATTCATCATATGCATCTATGTGATATTGTTTGGGTGTGTATATTGTAATTGGTTTGCCTATGCGAATACTTATATTAACTGCTAACTGTTATACTTGTTGTAATTGCTCTTGATTGTGCTTGAACTACATTAATTGTGATTGTGTTTGATTGGTTGGTTTGTGATGAATTAGTTGATGATTGAGTTGTTTGGGCTGGGGCCGTGTTTGATTATGGGATGGTCCTGAGGTCGTGATTGGTATATTTGAGGTCTAGTCCTATATGAAAAATCAAACTGGTCCAGCATAGACTTAATGAACCTATGCTTGGGACAGGTTGGTCATTCATACTGTCTAAGAAAGTTTTAAGATATTTTTTTTATAATAAAGGAAAAAGGGTTTTCTAAATTTTGGATAATTAACTTATTTCTCTTTTGGAACGGATTTTGGATCTTTGGATGTTAAATCTTTGGCTTTCAAAAAGATACCTAAGACGAGCAATGATCACTGTACTTTAAAAATTGTTTTATTTTAGTTATCTTATTATAGCAATTCTCTAACCCTATAGCGAGAACCAGCGAGGACGATGTTCTCACTCCCCTACAGGTTTTTTCTTTTCAGGATATGGGCGAAGAAGTCATGAAGAGTTTATTCATTTTCTATTTACACGATATTTTGTATTGTTTTAGATAATATGTTTTCCTCGCCTATATCTTTACAAATTTTGTAAGAGGGATAGGAATTGTGATATGCTATATTTGTAAATTAATATTATGTATATATATGATTTGTAAGTATTGTATTTAGTCTATACATACGTATTTATGTTTTCAACTAAAAGTCCCTTTTGGAAAGATTATACGGTTTTAAGTTTTAATGGGCTTCTATTATAGTATTAAATATGTTACAGTCGTCGTAATATCCAAGCTATCAAAGTGGCACAGTTAGAAGCGTGATATTCTGATAGCAAGGGTGTTACACCTACTATCTGCCTCCAGGAGAAAGTGGTAGGGCACTAATCCTCGATGTTATGCCTTCTGGAGATGTGCTGACGAGAGGCAGCATCCGAGTTAGCTACCGAAATGTGTCGGGTTCTGGTAGTATAGCCGACACGTGAGCTCACGACCAATAGGACAGGCATGCATCATGTTACATTTGTTTTCTTTGTTTGGGTATGCTTAAGTATTTTGGTTTGCCTATCTGATGAATTCTATTTAACTAGTAACTATGATACTTGCTGTAACTGTTCTTTAAATGTGTTTGCCTTGTATTTGTTTGTGCTTGTGATTGATTTCTGTTTTGAAGTATTGGTGGTGGATTAATGATAGCGGTGATTTATTTTTAATTGGGCCGGAGGCCGAGTTGATTTAATTGGGTCGGAGGCCGTGTTGATTTGATTTAGGACAGAGGCCGGGATTGGTTAGATCAGTGGTAAGCTTATTTGAAATGGTTTATTAGTAAGCGGTGAAACGTATGGAATATTGTTTTGTGTGAAATTTTATAAGAAAAATATAAGTTTTAGATTTGGATAATGAACTGATGATCACTGCGACTGAAAATCGTTTTATTTAAAATTTCTTCTTATAACAATTCTTAAACACTCTATTAAGAACTAGCAAGGACGATATTCTCACCCCCTATAGACTTCTCTTTTTAGGACTGATAAGGAAGCTTGCGGAGCTTTTGTTAAGTTCCTAGATGCATTGCTTTTGTTTGTATACATATTTTATATATTTTCTTCGCCTTTATTAGTATAATCCTGTAAAAGGGATAGGAATTGTATATTTTGTATGTATATTATATTTAGAAGCTACTTGTACAAAAAGTTTCGTATATATGTATATGCATATTTGTATTAGCGAAAATGAGCTTTCAGTTTTTCAAAGAAAACAACGATACGGTTTCGAGTCAAAGGCTCTTATTTTATTACTAAATATATGAAGACGTCATAATACTTCTCGCTATCTGAGTGGTGCTACTGGAAGCGTGACATTATGATAATAAGGGTGTTACATTCTGGTATAAGAGCAATTCGTTCTTGCTAGAGCCTTGGGAATGGACGGACTATGCTTTACTGCATACTTTGAGTATCTGTCATGCAGTAGGACTTGTCCTAATGACAAGAGTTTAAGTTTCAAATGCGTGATTGTCTATTGATTAATGCTGTTAATCCACCATTGCATCTCTCATGGTATTCGGTCTGTCCAACATAATACTGATGATTTGTGTATACGGAAATAATAATGAATTGTCATAGATGAAATAGAATTAATAGGTAATGCAAATACAAGTTTTGGGAACATTAGATGTGATTTTTCACGATTAACTCAGTTTTGAATCGCAATACCTATTTGTATCCTGTTACTTGGAACACCATCCTTTCTTTTATAATTGCATTGAAGTCCTTTGTTCATATTTTTTTCCTGGAAAGTGATTTGCTTATTTTCTAATCTTATTTATTTGTTTGCATGTATCCTAACTTGACCTTATTTGTAAATATCTGCTTGAATCTTTTGGACTATCTCTCTTTGTTGTTATTTATTCTTCTTTTCATGAATCTTGTACTCTTTGATACGATCTTGAATTCATTTTGGCGCAACAAAACGATCCTCGAATCATCTTGTAACTTGTAATACCCTACCACACAAAGTGTTATGCTTAAGTCGTAAAGTAGAGGTGGTGAGGTATTAGGACCTCTAAAAGAAAAGACTTATATAAATATAGTTGAAAGAAATTATATCTAGGAGCCTTGAAGAATAGGCTAAACAAAAATGAAAACAAAAAATTGTTTCACATTCACGTGGATAATTGTTAAACGGATAGGTAAGATCAAAAGAAGGCTAAATATATAATATACAAATCAGAGTTCCAAAACACAGATATCAAGCTCCAGACTCGACCTGCAAAGCTAAGGCCGGCCAGAGTATATAATTATATATATTTATACAACCCAAAATATAACTCAAACTACAGAATAAACACCTGTTTCTCCAAGTCAACCTCTAGGTAGGACAAACATAAAATATATACAAAGGAGAATCTATATACATATATACATAGCATAAATACAAAATACAACATCCCAAAATAACCACACGTCGCTTACACAGGAAACTCCAGATGCTCAGTGAGGTGCCTCTCGACCTGCATCTGAAAAACAATAGAATATATATGGAATGAGAACTGGAGATTCTCAGCATGGTAAAGGTACATGCATAGTTAATATAAAAGGTCTCGGGAAAGCCAGAGGCATTCCTAGAACTTCGATACTCAAATTTCAGCTTAAATACCCAACTAAACTAGAAATTAAGTAAGTTATCTAAGGTATTCAAGTTCTAAATCTACTGTCTCCTCCAATCCTCCGAATCACCGGTGGAACAACCCCCTCACACCTCCACCAAGAGAGGTCTCTCAAAAAATATACACATATAATTCAAGCAAGAAAAACACAGACAGAGGTGCAATTACAGTAAATAGAATAAGTAGCAAATTAGCAGAGTTAAGCAATTAAGAAAACTAAAATAATGCACACCAAAGCAAAACATACAAATGCACATGATGTATGCCTGTCCTACGGCTGATGAGTCTCATTTGTCGGTTATATAGTCAACCTGACATGTCCTGGTAGTTAACCATTGGACAGTCCCTCTGTGTGCACATCCCCAAGCTAAAAAATAATAACTATGCAGTCAAACTCTGAGCTTAATAATATTCCATGGAATCAAAGTCCAAGCTCAATAATATTTCATGGAGTCAAACTCCAAGCTCAATAATATAATATTCAAAATTCATATATATATATATATATATATATATGCATGCCCATGGGGGAACCCGGAGAGTTAAAGTGCTCGGTCACATCTTGCAACAAAGAGTCAACAGATAGTCTCAAATATACAAGCCACATAATAATCTTTTTCTTTTTAAAATAACACTTCAAATCAAAACTCAAATTCTTATAGAAATTTCGATAGTATCTCCTCTAAAACTCAAATTTTTGCCATCCTTTAAGGGTCCCAACCACCAAAGCAAACACCTCTCGGTCATTCAATTCATTTCCAGTATCAAATTTTTTAAAAATCCAACCAATTCAAATATTAAATACTTTCCAAAACCAAACCAACTCTAATAGTAAACCGTTTACGAAATTGAATCACACATCACATATTATATACACAATCTATTAATAATTCATTCAGTTCGTTCCTATCTTAAGGCCTTCTAGCCTAAGTTTTCATGTGACATTAAATATTAACTACGAGAAACCAAAATTATACCTCGGCCGATTCATCCCTAAGCTCGGAACACCTCAAAAACCTCTTCTTTCACAAGTTCCAAACTTCCAAATATCAATTCGTCAAGCTTAATTACTCGGATTTCGTTCTAAATCCCCCAATTAAACTCCAAATTAACAAGAACACAATCTAATTCACACAATATCACTATAACCATCATAGGGTTCACTAATTCAATAATACACAAGGGTTCAACAGTTCTTTATCTTACCCACAGATTTATTGGACAAAACCTAGTGATTATCCGCACTAGAGTTCACCTAAAACATAAAAATTATTCAATTCTTCAATACCCAAACTCTAAAATCACAAAATTGAGAAGAGGGAGAACTGGGAGAGAAATGCTAATTTCTTACTACTTTGTTCAAAGAGAATTGAAGAGAATTCCAAGACGAACACTTAGCCACTGACGGCTTGTCAATCGGAGCTCCGGATTGAAAGTTATCGGCAATTGAATTTTCGGAGACGTTAGGTTTTTCTTTTACGTCGATTTCTCTCTTCTCCCTTCAACGACGTGAATTTCCCTTTCATTAAGGGAGAAGTGGCTAAAGCCACTTATAAGGGAGTGAACAGGTTGGGTCTTGGGTCTGGTTTGGGCACAGTTTAATCGGTTTGGTTCGTTGGTTCGATTTTGAGCCAAAATTTTTAAAATTAGTGTCAAAATTTGTATTTTTAATATTTCTACTCCTCTAAATTATAAAAATTAACTTTTCTAATTTTTTTAAAAAATAATTAATATATTAGCTAATTATTTATTAATTTCGCAGATTTTACATAACTTCTACTTCACATCACACTTTTCTCTTATATTCAAATCATACAAGTTCTTAGTATTTGGAAACTATATATGCCAAAATTTTTTGCTTTTTTCCTAATGTGTTCAAAAGTAAAGTTGGTTTAAATTTCTTTCATCTTGTATCAATTTTCGAAGACGAAAATGTTTATAAGGTGGGTAGAATATAACGACCCACATTTTAAAAAAAAATCTAACTATAAATAAGTTATAATTTATTTTATTAATTAGTGCTCCTTCTTTTTAGAAACTAATTTACTAAGAATAATTAAATTAATTTTATGATTATTAAAGTTTAAATTAATTATGATTTATCCTATTAGTTTGAACCTTTATTTTGCTAATGTTTCATCGT
Source organism: Arachis ipaensis (assembly GCF_000816755.2). Taxonomy (NCBI): domain Eukaryota; kingdom Viridiplantae; phylum Streptophyta; class Magnoliopsida; order Fabales; family Fabaceae; genus Arachis; species Arachis ipaensis. The sequence continues at coordinate 45,239,192 of NC_029788.2, read as the reverse complement.
ATATCTTTTATTATTATGATACTAATGCCATTTATATTAGTAACTTATACATATTTATCCTATATATATTATTACTTGTGTTTTATTATATCCAACTTTCATAGTTATCCGTTTAAAATATTTATAATTTTAATCGCTGACTCAGCAGGCTTAATACACAACACCTAACCCCTTATTAAACATATCATAACTTATCATTAATCATCATCACCAATCAGCCATGCATGGTAATTTTTTTGGAGAAAGAAAAGAAAGAGAACAAAGAGAGATAGGGCGTGAACTCCATGGAACCGTTACCTTCGGTGTTCGATTTCTTTTGATTCGTAACTCCAATAAAAAATCTAATCCTCTTAATAAATTATTCGTATCTTCCTCCTCTTCACATTGACGTCACTTTTGTTCGGGGGAAGTCGCTGGAGGGAGCCGCAGTCGTGAGGAGCGTTGCCATCGAGCTACCGTGAGAAGAGTCAGACTAGATAGAGAGAGGACGCGATGGAGAAGAGAAGAAGGTGTGGTTGTTTCCTTCACCGCCGTTGCAGCCACCAGAGCCTTCAGAGCCGCCGCCCTTGATGTTTGAGGCTGACCAAAAAAGTGGAGGTGACGGTGGCGGTGCTGCGTGTGACAACAAGTGGCTGTGTTGTCACTGAAGCTCTTTGTCGCCGTTTTGCTCATTGAAAATCATCACCGGAGCTGCAGCTTTTCCATTCCTTGGGTTTTCTCTAAGTACAGGTTGAGTTTCGGTCCTTACATGTCGCGTTTGGAGTTGCTATTGCTGTTGCAGAAGCGGTATAGAGTAGTGGTTGCGGCTGCCGCTGTTACTGGACAAGAGGAATAAGGTTTTTAGATGCGTTTGGTTTTATGGGTTCGACTATTCGAAGTAAAGGCATTTTTATTAAACTTATTTTACTTTTAAAGAATTGTTATAAGTTGATATTAATGCGAAAAATGTATGTTTATGATTTTCGTAAGTTTTATAGACTGAACCTATTTTGAATAACAAATTTTTTTCGTTTATATTTATAAAATAATCAAATATTTCACATACAAATAGTTATCTTGCACGTATTAAATTCAATTTACAAAATATAAATTAAGAGATTATGTTATATAATGCATTAGAAAATGAAAAAGTTATAACTAGTAGCCTTAACAGTGGAGGGAATCATTTAAGGAAAAACATATTATGAAATATTTCATAAAGCTTCTATGTTTTGATGTGACATGTATATGTATATGTTACAGTTAAAAAAATAAAAAACTTTAAAAATAAATTATGAAGATCACTAGTTGGGTATTTGTATCTATTATGTTGAAGTATGTAAAGGGTTTCGTTACAAGAGATGTTTGGTAACTTTACAAACATAAATGAAAGTGATTATTACTAAAATAACTATAATTACTTGAGATTTATAATATCAAAAAAATAATTTTTAACTAAAATTGTGAATCAACATGCAATAATCACATAACTAATTTATGTTCTAATAAAAAAGTTGAATTTTTTTAAAGTATTTCTTAATTTGACAGACCTAAATTTTGTTTTTTTAATCATGAATTACCATAACATATTATTTGAATTTAATTGGTTAGTCTAGTGAGTGTTGCATAAGATAATTTTTCCTCAGTAAAAACATACAAAATTTCTAACAATGCTATTACTCGCTCCCACGAGGCGTACTAGTTTATTCTGTTTTAACTTTTTTCAACTTAAACAAATAAACCAGTTCATCAAATTTGACCACTGATCTAATTTGGGAAGTAAATGCAACTTCTCTTGATGAATTGCTCAAGAAATTTACACTAGTGTGATGTTATAATTAAAGAAAATTTTCAACCAGCTCAATTAAGTGAAATAAAAAATATATTGATACGTGTTTGGGAGAGCAATTTTGTCATTTAGAGATAAGATGCACAATGATAATTTTTTCATGTTCAAGGATTTAAATACTAGAAGAATTACATTATATTGATGTTAGACATCAACGAGACCAATAGTTCGTCTCAAAAACAGTAATACTGAAATGAAGGCACTCACAAGATCTATTGGGCTAAGTCAGGAAAAGTCCAATAGTACTTTTTAAATTCGGTGCAAGACATAAACCTTAGGAATGGCAACGGGACAAGGCAGGGATGGGAGATGCCTCCCTGCTCCCTGTCTTCGAACTATGATTTTCTCTCCGTCCCCGCCCCAATTCCACCATGGGAGAATATTTACCACATCTCTATTTCCCGCATTTTTCGCGGGGTTCCATTCTCCATCTACCTGTTTTAATGTTTTATATGAAAATTCTAATGAAAAATTAAAAAAAAATTACAAAACATTTACTACAACCCACAAATATATTTTCTCCAAAATTGTAAGTCCAATAATATAAAATAACACTATAATCATAATCCTTAAAATAAAATCCTAAAAGATAACTTTCAATGTAAAAAAAAGCACAAAATAAAGTCTTTAACATTAAATATTTTTTCTTTGCCAAAGTACAACTTCTAACAAACAACTCAATATTTTCTGTTAAAATAGCACAATACATAAATATGTTAACATACATCATAAATAAGAATACCATATGTTAAATAAAAATTTGACATAAAAAAATAAATTACCTAAACTCCTAAATCTTCTATATCCATCTCATATTCCCAAAGACTTAGAATTTTCAACCGTGATTTACCTATATATATCAATCGACAATTCACAAGAGTTAAAGTTAAAATTAAGAACTTTGATAACAAATAAAAACTTGAATTATTAATACTTTACGTGAAGAGTGTATCCAAAGTTGAGTGCAAATTAACGTCTCAACA
>NC_029788.2:45224321-45236357 GCF_000816755.2 Arachis ipaensis | reverse complement strand
AACCCAAGTTAAGGTATAATTATTGCATAAATAATATTATACAATTAACACCTACACCAAATCATTCAATCTACAATCAATACAATGGATAACACCTATAGATCAATCTGCACTTGCATATAAAACATACAAAAGTTCAACCTACAACGTATAACACCTACACCAAATCAGATTAATCTTGGATAAACCATTAAACCCTAAAAATAGTTCAATCTACGATTGATAACACCTATACCAAATCAGATTAATCTTTAATAAATCCTAAATGCAAGAAATTACAGAAGAAAAGAGTATTAAACCTGAAGTCAAGTGAAAGTGGAGGATGAGGAGGACAGACCATTGGCGACTACAGTTTTGGGATGCGACGACGATTTCTTTCGATGAGTTGGGGGACGCGATGATGACTTCTTTCGATAAGTTGCGAAGATGTAACGACGAGGCAAAGAGAATGACCCGGTGCAGGACAGAGAACGTCACGGGAGAAAGAATGTGGTGGTGCCCATTGATGGTGCGGTGAGGACGACAGCGCGATAAGAAGGCAGAGTAGCAAGGGCGGTGGCTAACTGGCTATAGAGAGGATGGACCGATGGAGAGAACAGAGAAGGGAGAGCGGTGAGGGCCTAGGGAGTAAAGGGTGAGGTGTGACACTAGAGAGTAAGAAAGGGAATTAGGGTTTTCAACTTTCTCTATATATAGGGAATTTGAAATGACTAAAAAACCAAAGTGAGAGATAAACTATCAGGGCTAATTAAGTAATTTTTGAATTCGGGAATTAGTGAGGACAGGGCCGGGATCCTGGCTTGGGTTTCTGTACCTGCCTCGGAAAAATTTTGTCTCCCATTCCCATCCCACGGGAAAAATTTTTCACTGCCGGGTCCCATTCGAGCTATTTTCACGCCTCGGAAAGTTTTGCCATCCCTAATAAATCTAACAATAATTTTAAAATTATTTAGTCTTTATTTTAATTTGTTTTATTGTTAAACATTGTTAAAGATTTGATTTGGTTTTAATTTGGTTAGTAGTAATTTTAAAATTTTAAGTTTAAATCAAATATAATCCAATCCAATGAGATCAAATCAATTTAAATTAGTTATAATATCTTTTAGGATCTTTAGTTTAAATCAGATCTGATTTAAATTAACAGGGTTAATTTTAGAGTCATATCTAAAAAAATTTAGCTCACTTTTAGCTTAATCTATTAATAGTCTATTTAGACACTTTTTGTGAGACAATTTAGACAATTTTTTATGAATAAATTTTATGGGTTCTACTATATACATTTTTCAATGTGTATTCAAGTGAGGTGAGTGATTTGCTTTGCTTGTTGCATGAAGAAATTTGAAAGATTCAACCTAAGATAATTTTTTAGTGTCAATTCTTTCAATTTTCAATCCATTGATCTAGGTTATCAAAGACAGGTTCTTTGAAGATTTAGTAAAAAAAACATATCCGGTGACCTAGGTTGCTAAGACAGGTTTCTTAGAGGTCTAATAAAAAAAATCCTTTTTTCTATCAGTTCTATTTTCTTATCTATTTTTGTGCTTTTACTGTGCGTCTTTTTTTAGTCTTTCATTCTTCATTCGCATTTTTTTATCATTTGATATCATTTACAGGTCGTAGGTAAATTCTTATTTTTCTACACGTTCTAGGGTCTTTGTCTAGTTTCTTTGTTTTGTATTTTATTTATTCAATTTTACTTTATTGTATTCATAAAAAACTCAAAAAATAAAAAGAAAAATACAAAAAATAAAGAAATTTCAAATAAAGAGTCCAAAATTTTATATTTGTTTTAAATTATTATGAGATAACAATTAGAATTGGGAATTACTCTGGTGTTTCTAAAATTGTATATCATTGTTTTGTGTCATTTGTCATATAATCTGATTTTTTTTCCTAGAAAAATTAAAAGTTTTTATCATTAAGTTTGTCTTTATTTTTTTTTTTCTTGATTTCTAAAGTATAACTTATTAAAGCAATCTAAGAGTGAAAAGAGACAAGAGTAGTAAGCACAAAAGGGGGAATAAACCACAAATTGAGTGCAAACACATGTGTCCTAATTTGAGGGAAACACGTGAGAAGAGTGTTGTGAGATTTTTATTATTGTTTTTATAGATTTTTAAATTAGAATCAATGTGGATTGAGGATGGTAATAGTGACGATGAGAGAATCTCATATGTGAAAAAAATTTCAATATTTAAATTCCATCTTTTAAAGGATATGATAATGCTAAATCATATTTCGAATGAGAGAAAAATGTAGAGTCGATTTTTGTGTGTCACATCTTGTCAGAAAAAAAGAAGCTTAGAATGACAAAAGTCAAGTTTATTTATGATGCTCGTATCTGGTGGAATGAGTTAAGAAGATATAGAAGAAGATATGGAAAAATCCCAATTTACAGCTGGGAGAAGATGAAGAAAATTATGAGAAATCGATTTGTGCCATCATCATACCACAACGAGTTTTTTGAAAAATTTCGTAAGTTGAAACTAGGTTCAAAATCAATAAAGGTGTACCACAAGAAGTTGTTGTATTTAATGGACAGTGCTAATATTGAAAAGGGTCCTAAGATTTTTATGGGAAGATTTTTTATTGGATTAAGCAAAGGAATTGCAGATAAGGTCAAACTTCGCCGTTATGTAACAACGGAGGATTTTGTAACACCCCAACTATCAAAGCTTATGCTTCCGGCTGCGCCACTCTGATAGCCCTGGTGTTAGAACGACTCTCAAATTATTTTATACATAAATATGAGCCCGTTAAAACTTTAAATCGTATTACCGTTCCAAAAATACTTTTTGATAGGTAACATACAACTATACATACAATACAACTTATAATACTCACAAGAAATACTCATGAATACTTAGTATTAATTTACAAACGTCTCATAATCAAAATCCTATCCCTCTTACAAAACTTGCAAAGTTAAAGGCGAGGGAAACCTAGATACTAAAACAATACAAAAATATCGTCTAACAGAAAAGAAATAAGCTCTTTCGAACTTCGTCGTCCGTAACCTGAAAAAGAAAAGACATGTAGGGGAGTGAGAATATCATCCTCGAAAGGGTTCTCACTATAGGGTTGCAAAATTACTATAATAGGATATGCGAGATAAAATTGTTACCGTGATTAAAAACCGCCTTATGCATCTTTTCAAAACTAAAGATTTAATATCAAATTTCCGAAATCCTTTCTGAAAGAGACAACTGTCAATTCTTCAAAATCCAAAAGGCTTTCAAAAATTCTTTCCTAGATAGTATGAATGACCAAGCTGTTCCAAGCATAGGTTCATTAAGTCTATGCTGAACCAGTTTAGTTTTTCATACATCTCTAGACCAAAAACACAAATCAAACACGGCCTTCGGCCCACCTCATAATCAACCACGTCCCTAGGGCCAAACAATCCAAACAAAAACCAATTACCACACTCCAACAGAGTTTCAGTCGCAAACACAAGTAGGAAAGTTCAAGCACAAACAAACAACTACTTCAAGTAGAGCAAATAACAATTAAACATAATCACATAGGCATACCAAGTACAATATGCACACCCAAACAATGTCACATAGATGCATATGATGAATGCCTGTCTTGGTGGCTGATGAGTCTCATCTGTCGGTTATAAAGCCAACCCGACAAGTCCTAATAGCTAACTATTGGACTGTCCCTCTGTCGTGCATCCCCAACTTGAGTTATTCACAATCATAATCATAATCACACAACACCTACACTGGTGTTTATCCACGGGGGCGAGCTCATCCGGAACTTTCATAGTATCCTTCCACACTTACGACATAGGGTCAGCAGAGTATCGAGTCTCAACCTAGAGTACGTGGTGGCTAGCCACTGCCTTCACCCAGGGAAACTCGTATCTCAGATAATTAGAAGTGAAACAATCACTTTATCAACTCAATACTCATCCATATTCATACTCAGCCATTCGGCTCATAATATATTCCACAATCAGCCATAATTCATTATCATGTACAGCCATTCTGGCTCATAACATATTTCACAATCATCCATAATTCATTATCATATACAGCCATTCTGGCTCATAACATAATAGCACTTCCACCATCCAACATCATCAAACTCATAAAATATCAATCAAGCCATAATTCACTTTTTCTCAATTCACTTTACTTTGAAATCAAAAATCAATTCTTTCCAGCCTTGGCTTTAAAATCCCCATTCCTCAAATCATTTTCAGGCTCATAAGCCACTTTTTCTCAAACATAAATTCCCCTTTTTAAAGCATGGTTACTGAGCACGTGGTGGCTAGACACTTCTTCTCAAACATAAATTTCTCTTTTAAAATAAGGCCACTCTTCACAACATCTTTCCAAACATTTCAGAAACCATACCAAATCAAAAGCCTTTTTTCGAGAAATTCAAAATCATTCATTCTAAACAGGATTTGGTAACAAAAGTTCCTCAGTAGAGTCTCAAGACTTTAGGGGAGAATAACATAACTCATTTTCTCAAATTCGCTTAAAATCTGTAAAACCTTAATTTTCTTGATTTGAATAAATAAAAAAATAAGAATAGAATTTAAACCAATCTGAGTCGTGTAATCAGTTACTCCAACCACATTTTCAAAACCCTTTCTTTTACATAAACTAAAACCAATTTCAACCCCATGTTAAAAATCTGACCCGTTTCCACCGGCTCGAAAATCATTTTAGTTTTCTAAACCAGAACTTTAAAATATACTTTAAACTTTTTCTAAAATGTCATAAAAATAAGGTGTATCAATCAAGATTCAGGTTCTTCCAAAACCACTGAAACACCTCCAATTAAACTCCTCAAGTTAATTTCAAAGACCTAAGCCTTTTCACCTTTAAAACAGCTTACAACACAAGCTTCTTCCAAATGTCTTGCATCCAAAAGTGAAAATACTTTTTTTAAGAAACAAAGCTGAATCATAGTTCTCTTTTTAATAATTCATTTCAAAACACAATTCATCCCCTCTGTGAATAGTTCAAGTAAAATAGTACATGTCTTGGATTCATGACTCTCCCAATAACATTTCGAATAGAATTCTTAGATTTTCACAGAAATTTTGGTAGTACCTCCCCTAAAATATGGACTTTGCCACCCTTTTCGGGTCCCAACCAAACCATTCCACAACCCTCTTTATCGGGTTCAAATCAAATCAGTTCAAAATCAAGTTGTTTCCAAAAGTGCATCATTATTAGATTTCAAGAGCACCAATCCAAACTCAAATCAATTTCCAACAGGATATACTCGATTTCAAAGCTTTTACAAAAATAACTTTAAAGAAGCATTTCAAGAATATTATGTTTCACAAAACTGAACAATAACCCAGCCAAACAAGCATTTATATTCATCCAAGACAACCAAGAATTACATAAGACTTATACAATCACTCAAAGATACATTTTCTCACATCAATATCCATATATAATATATCCAATTCATAAAGTGTGGTTTTTTGAAAAGGCCCCTACCTCGATACGCGAAACCATACCCCAAACGCCTCACAGAGTTCCTTTCGCCTCAGCCAGAATTGACGGCAACCAAAACCTCGGCTCCGCTTGCTCTCTCAAAAGCAGAAACAGCTTCAAATGCCACAAGAAAACTCAGATTTTGACTCCTAAAACCATTAACATCGTAAATACTTTATTACATAGAATAGAACACTAACGTATGGATTTTGAAACAGGAATACTTACTGAACTGAACTAGTGAAACGAAACAGCGGCGGGCTCTAAACCAGTTTGGCAGCGGTCCCGGCAGCCACCTCAAGCGGCAGCGGCGACCGGACTCTGGCGATAGTGACTAAAATCCACATACAGAGACGATAAAGTTTCTGGAATCTTAAGACGAATGAAAACCAAACTCAGAAATCCTTACCGGCAGAGTTTTCTAACAACGACAGCGGGGTTTTGGGCGGCAGGAGCGACGGTGGCTGGCGCAGGCCTCCCCTCTCTCTACTCCGCTCTTGTGCCTTCTCTCTCTCTTACTCTGTGTGACTGGACGGCCTTCTTCTCGACGGAACGGCGGCGGCAGGGCAATCAGGAGATACGACAGCGTCTTCTCCTCATCAGCGGCAAACCCTCGGCGGCGACAATGGCGAGGCGGCTGAGCTTGTGAATGATGGCGGCGCAGAGGCAGCTTCTTCCTCTCCCATGCACGCCGCTTCCTCCCGTCAGTCTCTCTCTTCGTGAACTCAAGGATGGCGGCGATGTGGTGAGGACGAACGGCGACGATGAATAGGGTGGCGGCTCCCTGGACGATAGTGGCGGCGCATGCATCAAGGAGTAGTGGCGGCGGCGAGCTCCTCCTCCCCTGGCGCTCCCTCCGCAACTGTTCTGTTATCCAATGGCAGCAACAAGCGCAGTCTCCCCCTCTTTTCCCCTTTCCTGATTCTACTTTTCCCTTCTCTTTCTTCGTTTGTTTCTTTCTTTCTTTTCCTTTCTTTCAAAGAACCGTGTGTGTGTGTGTGTGTGTTTAGGATAGGGGTTGCGGCTGTTGCTTAAGTTAGGGGAGTTAGGATTAGGTCAAATTAGAATTAGGGTTACTTGAAAAATAAGGTTTGATTTGGAGATTTTTGGGTTTTATTAGAGTATGATAATTTGAATAAAATTGGGGCATATGATATTAATTTGAACTTTAATTAAATTTTTAAAAATTACTTTAAAATATTATTTGTTATACCAAAATACTAATTAATTTAAAATCAAATAATTTAATTGAAATTACAAGATAATAAGATTAATTTCCTTTATTTCTAAAACTTAAAGTATTGAATTATAAAAATATTAACTATTTAAATTAAGTCATATAAAATTCTTATTATTTTATAACTACTAACGTTGTAATTTAAATATAGAAAATAACTCAATAATTATAAAACTGAATAAAGATCTTAATTTATTTCAAATTCAATTAATCAAAACTTACTTTAATTATCTTTAATAAAAAAATTTCTGAAATTAAAACTAAAAAAATCTTGAATTTGAAATTAGTTCATGATAGCCTTTTTTCAAAAGTTCTGGGTCTTACAGATTTAGTCAATTTGGCCATTGAAGTGGAGAAGGAATAACAATTTTTGGCAACTTGATTTTCTTGGGACTCTAATTCTATATGGGATTTTAAAGGATTAAAGTTTGAGGATAAGATAAAATTTAAAGTTACAAATTTCAAGAAGAATGTTATAGATTGACATAAGAAGAAAAGTTTTTCTAATCCTATTTTTAATTCTTCTTCAGAGCCAATGATGGAAGAATTTGTTGAGTATGTTTTAGATAGAGATGTATACATGAAGAAATTAAATGTGCAGAATGTCTCAAATGGGTCCTTAGGATGTGAGCAATTTGAAAAATAAAAGAGAAAAAAAAGGGAATTTGAGAGAAGAAGAAGAAACTAAGAAAGAGAGTGAGTATTTGAGTGAAAAGAATCAATGTTTAAGTGAAAGTGATAGTTTTGAGAGAAAAAAAGAAAATAGTAAAAGAGAGGAGTCAGTGAGTAAAAAAGAAACTGAGAGTAATAAACACACTTGTGAGAGAGACTGATGCACGATATTTTGTTGGTATAGAATTGGTATAGAATTTTACCAATAAATTCCGTCGTGAGTATAGTCTAAACTAACAAGCTATAACGCATCAAACTTAGAAAATGTGTCACCACAATTCAAAATCAATAACCGGGAGTAGAATCCCGGGTCGTTTTCCCTAGGAGTTGCCCTAAGATGCACATCATTGGTTAGGAGTTCTCTTGGTAGTTTGAAGTTGAGTACAAGAAAAATAAATGAACATGAATTAAAGCAATGAGCAATTAACAATTGAACTAAGGAAAACAAGAACTTAAGCTAGCAAGTAAATGACTATCAATCAATGTAAAATCCTTAGCTAGGGGTGAGAATTGGAATTCCTATCCTCATTACCTCCATCAATTGTGATGAGAATTGATTATTGCTCCACTTAGTTAACCTATAACTATGAAGGAAAGTCAAGTGGAGATAATCAATTTGAGTCCACAAGTCCTACTCAAATCCTAAGGAAAGACTAGAGTTAGTGTCATTCAAATCAATTAGCAATTTCCAATTATCAATCAACAAAAGGCTTTGACAATTCAAGTGTCTTCAATTACCCAACCCCCAAGCCAAGAGTGAAAATCTACTCCATAGCTATAGTTGATATTCTCTCAAATATTTGGTGAGCAATAATGAAACGCATTGTGAAATTGAGAAAAGGATTCAAAATTAGAGCTATCTACCATAAGCAATCAACAACAATAAAACAACTAACAACAACGAACATGAAATTCCTCAATGAATTAACAGAAATCAATGTAAACAAGATCCAAATCCTAGATCCAAAATAACTAGAGTAAGAAGAACACTAAATTGAGAGTAGAAGAGTGAGATCTCCAAATTGAAGCAATGTAAAATTGAAATTAAAACAGATCTAACCAAAGGATCCAAGTGAAATTGAAATTGAGAAAGCCAAAACCTAGTGAGAAGTTAGAGTTTATCTCTCTAGAACCACTAACTCCAAAAACTAGCTAGAAAATTGTCTAATGTGTGAATCCCCCTTTCCTCCTTGGTCCCTTGGGTCTTTTCCCTCTAGAATTCAGCTCAAATTGGGCCTGGAGCTCTTTGGAAATCGCCAGCCACGATTTCACTAATGAAGTCACGTGCCGAATATCACGCATATGCGTCGCTTGGGATTTTGTGAGCCATGCGTACGCGTCAAGCGTGCGTACGTATTGATGAGATTTCTGCCTAGCCACGCGGATGCGTCAACTTTTGCGCGCCAATCCCAAATCCAATCTCCCACGCGTGCGCGTCTATGCTAATGCTCCAAAGCTCCATTTTTCATGCTCCTTCCACTTATGCATGCTTCCTTCCTCTCTTCTAGACCATTCTTGCCCCCTATAGATTCTGAAATCACTTAACAAACAGATCACGGCATCGAATGGTAATAGAGAGAGATAAAAATATAGCATATTTAAGGCCTAAAAGCATGTTTTTCAATCATCAAGAAAAATTAGGAAGGAGACATAAAACTATGCATTTTATATGGATAAGTGTGATAGAATATTGATAAAACCCCCAAATTCTATACAAAATAAACTCTAAAATTGGGGTTTATCAAATCTCCCCACACTTAAACCAAGCATGTCCTCATGCCAAAAGGGATTGAAAGACCAAACAATCATAGGAGAATGGGGATTTATTAAATGCAAATTACCTATATGGATGCAACTAATGCAAATGTATCTATCTACTTGGTCAAAGGTAAATCAACTTCCAAGAAAATATATATGAGCACATAGGGCCAAAATGACAAAATAATTCATGACTCTACCAATTCAAACATCAAAGTGAAGTGTATATAACTTGCATGAAGAAAGCTCGTGAAAGCCGGGAACAAGGACTTGAGCATCAAACCCTCACCAGAAGTGTTTGCACTCTATCCTCTCTAGTGTTTAGGGTTGACCACTCAATTCTCCTCTAATCATGCTTTCCACGATTTATTTTTTATCTAACAATCAACAATTATTCAATGCATGCATACACCTATCATGAGGTCTTTTCATAGGTTGTAATGGGGCTAGGGTGAAGGCAAAGTCATATATAGCTAAGTGAGCTCAAAATTTGAATCTTTGATTAACATAAGCTTCCCACCTAACCTATATAACAACCTATAAAAATCTAATACAAGCCTAACTACCTATTCTTCACTTTTTCACACACTCATGCATTTTCTTTTCTTTATCATATCCCATATGCATTGATTATTATTGAACCTTACTTTGAGGCATTTTGTCCCCTTTTTATTTCTTTCTTTCTCTCTCTTTTTTTAGATATATTTTTTTTCTATTTTCCCTTTGTATATTTTTTCTTTTCGAACTACAAATATATACAAGAGCATCAATGCATATGGTTTAACATTTAATGCATGAGTATGTGCCCAATTCCCAAGATCTTTAATGAAAATTCTAAACATACTTTTACCTCAACCAATGTCCCAAGTTTCCCCACACTTGAATGACACACACTCACTAGTCTAAGCTAATCAAAGATCCAAATAAAGGACATTTATTATTTTTCACTTACAGGCTTGTAATATGTTAAAATTAAGAACAAATGTGGATTAAAATAAGCTCAAAGTTGGCTAACAAAGGTTGATGAAAGGTAGGCTATTTGGGTAAGTGAGCTAAATGAAATGATGGTCTCAATCATATAAATGCATGTCTGCATGAAATAATGGACATAAAGAATCAAACAAATCAAAGGTCACAATCATAGAAAGAGAATAATCACACAAGAAGGAAAATAGTGGTTATAAGATGCAACCACACAATTATGCTCAAATCTTACATGCTTGTTTTCTTAGCTCAAACACCATGTTCCAGAATAAATTCTTCAAGCAAGATTGACACAAAAAAATTTTAAATTGGTAAGGTGCCCTAAAGACGATTTCTTGGAAGATAAGTCATCACCCTAACCAAGTAGTCCTAACATGCAAAAAGTGTTCAAATACAAAAACTAACCATGAAATTTATTCTAACTAATGAAAGAAAAATCAAAATCATGGGTGTTGAAAAGAAAAGGGTACCTACGGAAGTCGGTAACCAACCTCCCCACACTTAGAAGTTTGCACAGTCCTCCGTGCCAATGGTGATACGCAAAGGGGGATTCGGGTCGCCACTTCCACCATCCGTCTCTTGAGTGCTTGCTTCACTGTGGTCCGAAGCGGATGTGGACATGTCCGGCTCTTCCATAGGCGGGTTGACACAACCCCAAAGCTTCTTCATGTAAGAAAATCGGCGTTTGTTTCGCCTCTCACATCGATCTATCTTCTTATGGAGCTCCACAAGCAGTTGATGGGTTGACTTCGGTGGTGCGGATGAAGTCGTAGGAATGGCGGAGGGAGGGGCTATGTCCAGGCTTGTGGTGGCCGTGGGAAGCTGAAGATATTTCCTGCTCGTGGGGGACACCAAGACGGGAAATGAGAGATTACCCTTGGCATGGACCCGACCCATCGATTGTTGGATGAGGAGAGGGATGTTGACTGGCCTCTCCGTGAGTATGCACCAGACAAGGAGGGCTAGGTCCGCCGTGATGGATGACTTATGGGTGCTTGGAAGCACGTAGTGAGATAAGATCTGGGTCCACGCTCGAGCCTCCACTGTAAGGAAGCGTGCATCAATGCACTTGGCCGGAGCCTGAGTTTCCCTTGGGTCCAAAATGTCTCTGGTTGGGCAGTCACCGGAAGGATCGAGTCCCAATCAAACTGAAATTCATTTCACTACCGTAGGACCTCTTGGCAAGCATCCATCTCCACTAGTACTAGTAAAACATTAAGCACCCGCTGAATTGCTTCCTCTGAAACCGGGACTTGCTTCCGGCGCACATAAACTGACTGAAGAGAAGGGGAGTGGTAATTGGAGTAGAACTCCACCACCCAAGAAAAGTTGGCAACCTGTGGTCTCCGCATTAGAAATTCCCATTGCCGCCACTCAATGCGGGGCATCACATATTGAACAATGTCGTTTGGAGGGGCGAGTAGATGCTCAGAATGATAATTCATCTCAACCATGGTGGGGAACATGAGATCACAGAAGCAGTTGGAAAACCTTGTGGGGTCCCCTGCAGGATTGCCCTTCTCTTGTTCATCAATATGAACTGTAACACCCTAACTACCAAAGCTCACACTTCTCTGATAGCTCGGACATTACGACGACACTTATACTATTTAATACTAAAATATGAGCCTGTTTAAAACTTTAAACCGCAAAACCGCTCCCAAAAATACCTTTGCTATACAGCGTACATCCATACATACCATACAACTTACAGAAACACATAGAGAGTACATTCAAGTATAATATGCACACCCAACCAATGTCACACAAATGCATATGATGCATGCCTGTCCCTAGTGGCTGATGATATCATCTGCCGGTTATAGAGCCAAGCCGACAAGTCCTGGTAGCTAACCATTGGACTGTCCCTCTGTCGTGCATCCCCAACTCGAGTTATACTCATCATAAACTTGA
>NC_029788.2:45180454-45224196 GCF_000816755.2 Arachis ipaensis | reverse complement strand
TCAAATTCATTTAAAATCATTAAAACATTGGCTTTCTGATTTGAGTAATAAAATAGGATCTAAGCCAAACCGAGTCACATAATCATTTACTTCTTTCAAAGCCGTTTCCTTTACTTAGGCAAAACCAACTTCAACCCCCATGATAAATTCTAAAGCGTTTCACTGTTCAAAATTGCCTTAGTCTTGCAAGAATTCAGAATTCAAAGAGTACTTAAAACCTTTCTCAAAACATTTCAAAATAAAACTTGTCAAGAGACATTCAGGTCCTTTCAAAATCATTAAAACTTCTTTAATTGAAACCCCCAAGTCAAATTCAAAGGCATAAACCCTTTTTACATTCAAACAGCTTTAAAACACAAGTTTCATCTAAATAACTTCCTTATGAAAGAGATACAATGCCTTTCTTAAGAAGCAAGACTAAATCACAATTTCCTCTTTACTAACTCATCTCGAAAGCATGAATCATCCTTTTCGTGATAATTCAAATAAAATAGTAGAAGTCTTTAACTCATCATTTGCCAGACAACATTATTAAAACCCTTACCCGCATACTTTTCCGGCGACGGCAGGAGTAGCCAGCAGCTCCGGCAGTGGTCCCTAACGTCACAGAACCAGTCCTGGCGGTCGGAATCACAGAGATGCAGCTCCCTTCTCCGGCAGCGACACCTGCGGCGGCCTGAACCCCTTTTGCCGGCGGCAGTTTGGGCTTACCATCATCAGCAGCAGCGAGCTCGGATGGTGGCAGCGGCGTCCGGGTCAGATTCCAGAACCCAGAAGTGGGAGCAGATTTGGCGGCGGGAGGAGGCACGAGCAACGGCGGCGCTCAAGAACTCCGGCGAGGACGCGTTCTGCCTCATCGCTCCTCTTCCTCTCGTGCGCAGCGGAAGAATCTTCGGCCAGGGTTTGGTGGTGGCGACACCCTCAGCCGCGGTGACACGCGTCGACAATGGCAGCTCGGCGGCGGTGGGAAGGAGTGGCGAGTCCCTCTCCGCGCGACGCCAACTCCATGCTTTCTCTCTCTCCCTCGGTCTCGCGCTCCCCTTTGGTCGCGATGAGGATGAGCAGCAACTGACGGCGAGGCACGGCGGTTGGACAGCGGCGCGAACGGCGCGAAGCTGCGACGCGGATGGCATCCCACAGTGTTGACTACTTAAAATTGGGAATAATATAGTAATTAGAAATAAATTCTAACCCAACAATAATAATGTATAAAAATACTATTTACTCATCAATCTCACACTTTATTTTCAATAAAATGTCCAAATCAAAATAATTAGAAATAATATAATTAAACCCTTTATTTTCCAAAGTAACAGTATTAATATTTAAAATATTAATTATTTAATCCGAATCATATAAAAATCCTTATTATTTCACAACTACCAACTATATGATTTAAATATAGAAAATAATTCAATAATTGTAAAATTGGATAATAACCATAACTTATCTCAAATTCAATAAATCAAAACTTGCTTTAATTTTCTTTAATAAGAAAATTTCCGAAATTAAGGCTACAGAAACACTGAATTTAAAATTAGCTAATAATAGCCCTTTTTCAAAGGTCTTGGGTCTTACATGAACGATCGTCTTTGCCTTCTTGGAGAGGGGTTTAGCTCCTAGTTTAGGGTGCGCCTTGGCGGTGGATCTTTGGGGTGCCCTTTTTGTGGCCTGCTTTTTCGACGCCTTCTCCTTGCCTTTTCTGGTAAGGAAAAGAGGAAACATTAAATCCAAAGAGTCAACACGTGGAGGAGAATATGCAAGTGAGTAAAGCCCAAAAAGGGAAAAACATCTTGAGGACATGACAGCTGCAACATGTGACAAGACAATAATATAGTCATGGGGCATATCACTAGCATGAGATGCAAGAGTATGAGAAGCATGCAAGTATAAGGCATGAGAAGAATAAATCCAACCATCAAGAGTCATACAAATTAGCACATGCAAGAAAGAAAATGAGCACAAGAGAATCAAGCACCTAGTCTAACTTCAAGACATGAAGTATGGAATGGGAGAAGTTGGAGTTAGAGAGGGTGGACTCACAAATTTTGCAATATGCTATAAGGAAGCAAGTCAAGAGTAATGAGCATAAGAATAGTAAACATGAAGCATAGTAGGCTCAATGCACATAAAGGAAAGGCATGTGTATGAAAAAGAGTCACCAAGTTAAGTGCATAAAGTCAAATTGAACCAAAATGGTATAGGTGCCTTTCAATAAACACTTGGTGTGCAATATTCAAACAATGAGCAAGTAGAAAAAATTCAAACAAACAAAACCCCAAATGGAATACCAATTATCACAACCATACCACATAATCACAAAGGAATCAAGAGATATCAAAATGACCCATCAAAGCAAGAGAGAACTCAAAGTTCAACACCCATGGAAAATATGAAAAGAAAGAAAGCAAACAAGCAAGAACCAATTAATAAAAATGCAACTAAGAAGAAATGAAAAAGAGAGAACAAAAATGCAACTAATAAGACAAAAAATTAGAATAAGAGACGAAAAGGAAGAAGGAGTAGGAGTAAAACTTTGAGAAGAAGAAGAAAGCAAGGTGGAGTGTAGGTGGAAAATAGGAGAGGAGAAAAAAAAGAATGAGAGGAGGAAGAAAATGTGGGACCGCCGGAGGTGGTGGTCGCCGGTGGTGGTGGGTGGAGACAAGGGTGATAGGAAGATGGAAGAAGAAGGGAAGAAGAAATGGAAGAAGAAAGTGAAGCAATTAGTCCAAAACAGGGCGTGCAGCATATCAGGTGCGTTAGGGGTGTGATGAGCGGATAATTTATACGCTTTTTGGCATTGTTTTTACATAGTTTTTAGTATGATTTAATTAGTTCTTAGTATATTTTTATTATTTTTTAAATAAAAATCACATTTCTAGACTTTACTATGATTTTGTGTGTTTTTCTGTGATTTCAGGTAATTTCTGGCTGAAATTGAGGGACTTGAGCAAAAATCAGATTCAGAGGCTGAAGAAGGACTGCAGATGCTGTTGGATTCTGACCTCCCTGCACTCAAAGTGAATTTTTTGGAGCTACCGGAGTCCAAATGGCGCGCTCTCAATTGAGTTCGAAATTAGACATCCAGGGCTTTCCAGCAATATATAATAGTCCATACTTTGCCCACGTTTAGGTGACGCAAACTGCGTTCAACACCAGCTTTCTGCCCTACTCTGGCGTTAAATGCTAGAAACGAGTTGCAAAGCAGAGTTAAACGCCAGAAATAAGTTACAAACTGGCGTTCAACTCCAAGAAAGACCTCTACACATGAAAGCTTCAATCCTCAGCCCAAGCACACACCAAGTGGGCCCGGAAGTGGATTTCTGCATCATTTACTCATTTCTGTAAACCCTAGTTACTAGTTTAGTATAAAAACTACTTTTAGTGATTTATTTTACATTTCTGGAACACATTATGTAACTTTTACGTTCTGAGACCTCCATGGGAGGCTGGCCACTCGGCCATGTCTACCCTATCTTCACTTATGTATTTTCAATGGTAGAGTTTCTACACACCATAGATTAAGGTGTGGAGTTCTGCTGTTCCTCATGAATTAATGCAAAGTACTATTGTTTTTCTATTCAATTCAAGCCTATTTCTTCTCTAAGATATTCATTCACACACAAGAATATGATGAATGTGATGATTATGTGACGCTCATCATCATTCTCACTTATGAACGCGTGCCTGACAAACACTTCCGTTCTACATGAAAACAAGCTTAAATGCATATCTCTTAGCCTCCTGATTTACGATCAGAGTCTTGGACCATTTTCACTGAGAGGATGGGAAGTAGCCATTGACAACGGTGATGTCCAACCTACAGCTTGCCATGGAAAGGAGTATGAGTGATTGGATGAAAGCAGTAGGAAAGCAGAGGTTCAGAAGGAATAAAAGCATCTCCATACGCTTATCTGAAATTCTCACCAATGAATTACATAAGTATTTCTATCCTATTTTATATTTTAATTATATTTTAATTATTAAAACTCTATAACCATTTGAATCCGCCTGACTGAGATTTACAAGGTGACCATAGCTTGCTTCAAACCGACAATCTTCGTGGGATCGACCCTTACTCACGTAAGGTTTATTACTTGGACGACCCAGTGCACTTGCTGGTTAGTTGTGCGAAGTTGTGAAGAAGAACTAAGATTATGAACGTGCGTATTAAGTTTTCAATGCCGTTACCAAGGAATGAACGATCACGATTTCGTGCACCAAGTTTTTGGCGCCGTTGCCGAGGATTGTTCGAGTTTGGACAATTGACGGTTCATCTTGTTGCTCAGATTAGGTAATTTTATTTTATTTTTAAGCTTTTTATTTCGTATTTTCGAAAATAATACAAAAAAATTTTTTTTCTTCTTTTTCTTTTTTCCCAAAATAATTTTCGAAAAAAAAATAAAAAAAACTAATAAAATCATAAAAACCAAAAAAATTTGATGCTTCTTGTTTGAGTCTTGTGTCAATTGCATCTTTTTAATTTCATTAAAATTTTCGAAAACTCATGCATGGTGTTCTTCATAATCTTCAAGTTGTTCTTGATGATTTGCCTTGTTTGATCTTTGTATTTTTATGTTTTGTGTCTTTTCTTGTTTTTCATATACATCTTCAATTTGTTAGTGTCTAAAGTTTGAAAACTTCTAAGTTTGGTGTCTTGCATGTTTTTCTTTTCTTAAAAATTTTCAAAAATAAGTTCTTGGTGTTCATCTTGACATTCAAAGTGTTCTTGCATGCATCATGCATTTTGATTCATAATTTTCATGTTTTGAGTCTTTTGGTTGTTTTTCTCTTTCTTCATTAAAAATTCAAAAATAAAAAATATCTTTCCCTTATTTCACTCCTAAATTTCGAATATTTGAATTGACTTTTTCAAAAAAATTTTTAAAATTTAGTTATTTCTTATGAGTCAAGTCAAATTTTCAATTTAAAAATCCTATCTTTTCAAATCTTTTTCAAAATAAAATCTTTTTCAATTTCCTTTTAATATTTTCGAATTCCTTTTTAAAATTTTTCAAAATCTTTTTCATTTTTCTTTTAATGTTTTCAAAAATATTCAAATTAATTTTCAAAATCTTTTTCTTATTTTATTTCATAATTTTTGAAATAACTACTAGCATTTAATGTTTTGATTCAAAAAATTTTCAAGTTGTTACTTGCCTATTAAGAAAGGTTCAATCTTTAAATTTTAAAATCATATCTTTTAGTTTCTTATTAGTCAAGTAATCAACTTTAATTTCAAAAATCAAATCTTTTTAATTTCCTTTTCAAATCTTTTTCAAAATAAATTTCAATCATATCTTTTTCAAAATCAATTTCAAAATCTTTCTCTAACTTCTTATCTTTTCAAAATTGATTTTCAAATCTTTTTCAATTAACTACATAACTTTTTGTTTTGATTCTTATCTTTTTCAAAACCACCTAACTACTTTTCCATCTCTAATTTTCGAAAATTACTAACCCCTTTTTCAAAATTCTTTTTAATTAACTAATTGTTTTAAATTTTAATTTTATTTTGTTTCTCTTTTAACTTTCAAATTTTAACTTCAAATTTTAAATTAAAAACAAAAATATTTTTATTTTATTTTATTTACTTTTCGAATTCTTCCCTCTCTCATCTCCTTCTATTTATTTATTTATTTACTAACACTTCTCTTCTACTCAAAAATTTGAACCAACTCTTCTCCTCTGTGTTCGAATTCTTATCTTTTCTTTCTTCCATCCTTCTCTTCTTATACTCATATAAGGAATCTCTATACTGTGATATAGAGGATTCCATATTTTCTTTTCTGTTCTCTTCTTTTTCATATGAGCAGGAACAAGGATAAGAACATTCTTGTTAAAGCTGATCCTGAACCTGAAAGGACTCTGAAGAGGAAGCTAAGGGAAGCTAAAGCACAACTCTCTGGAGAAAATCTGACAGAAATTTTCGAAAAAAAAGGAGACATGGCCGAACCCAACAACAATGCAAGAAAGATGCTTGGTGACTTTACTGCACTAAATTCCAACTTACATGGAAGAAGCATCTCAATCCCTGCCATTGGAGCAAACAATTTTGAGCTAAAGCCTCAATTAGTTTCTCTAATGCAACAGAATTGCAAGTTTCATGAACTTCCATCAGAAGATCCTTTTCAGTTCTTAACTGAATTCTTGCAAATCTGTGATACTGTTAAGACCAATGGGGTTGATCCCGAGGTCTACAGGCTTATGCTTTTTCCCGTTTGCTGTAAGAGACAGAACTAGAATATGGTTGGACTCTCAACCTAAAGATAGCCTGAACTCTTGGGATAAGCTGGTCACGGCTTTCTTAGCCAAGTTCTTTCCTCCTCAAAAGCTTAGCAAGCTTAGAGTGGATGTTCAAACCTTCAAACAGAAAGAAGGTGAATCCCTCTATGAAGCTTGGGAGAGATACAAGCAACTGACCAAAAGGTGTCCTTCTGACATGCTTTCAGAATTGACCATCCTGGATATATTCTATGATGGTCTGTCTGAATTATCTAAGATGTCATTGGACCATTCTGCAGGTAGATCCATTCAACTAAAAAAAATGCTTGCAGAAGCTTAGGAACTCATTGACATAGTTGCAAATAACCAGTTCATGTACACTTCTGAGAGGAATCCTGTGAACAATGGGACGCCTCAGAAGAAGGAAGTTCTTGAAATTGATACTATGAATGCCATATTGGCTCAGAACAAAATATTGACTCAGCAAGTCAATATGATTTCTCAGAGTCTGAATGGATTGCAAGCTGCATCCAATAGTACTAAAGAAGCATCTTCTGACGAAGAAGCTTATGATCCTGAGAACCCTGCAATAACAGAGGTGAATTATATGGGGGAACCCTATGGAAACACCTATAATCCCTCATGGACAAATCATCCAAATTTCTCATGGAAGGATCAACAAAAGCCTCAACAAGGCTTTAATAATGGTGGAAGAAACAAGTTTAGCAATAGCAAGCCTTTTTCATCATCATCTCAGCAACAGACAGAGAATTCTGAGCAGAATCCATCTAGCTTAGCAAATATAGTCTCTGATCTATCTAAGGCCACTCTAAGTTTCATGAATGAAACAAGGTCCTCCATTAGAAATTTGGAGGCACAAGTGGGCCAGCTGAGTAAAAGAGTCACTGAAACTCCTCATAGTACTCTCCAAAGCAATACAGAAGAGAATCCAAAAAGAGAGTGCAAGGCCATAACCTTACTTGGTGTGGCTGACGTGGCGGAAATTGGCGAGTTAAGAAATTGTTATAAGAGATACGTTGCAAGTACAGTTCTTAACCAACCGAAAATCCGTTTATCAATTTAGAAGGGTTGTCACAAAATTAAAATTAAAATTGAAATATTGGGAGTATGAATCCCAGGTCGTCTCCCAACGAGTTGCAGAAAGACGTGCTATTTTATTAATCAGATTTTTTCAAAAATGGTTTGAGTTGATAAACAGGAATTTAAATTAGAGAATTTATGTAATTTAAATAAAAACCTTGACTGGGAGTAGATTAGTTGGAAGCCCTATTTTTGTTGGAGTACTCTCAAGATTAATTGATAATTGAAGGTTGTTCTGCTTAGTTATCCCTTACTAGGTAGAGGAAAGTCAAGCAAGTTGGAAAGCTATTTCTATTCACAAGTTCTAATCCTCTCCCTTGGGAAGGATTAGTGTCAGTGACTAGAGGACAATCCAACAATAAACCCAATTACAATTTTTCTCTTGAGCATTCCATCTCAAGGTCCACGCTTCAATCAACTCCCAATCAAGTTATGGAACTACTCGCTCATTATGAATGTAAACTTCACAACATAAGAAAGGGAAGTAAAGAAAGATATGATAAATAATAATCAAAAGATCAATTAAAAGTAAAAATAGTTCTTGTATTAATAAATTCTAAAAATAATCCAATAGTAGTTCTGAATAAATTGAAGACATGGAAGAATAAGAGACAAGTAAGGAAACAAACTAGAATGACGAAATCTTGACGGAGGTAATAACTCTTCTCAATGTCCCAATCCAAAAAGCAATAAAATCAAAATCCTAGGAACTATGAATGTGTAGAGAGAAAACCTAGAGGAGAGGTAAAATCAGATCTAAAACTAAAACTATGCGGAATGAATTGTTGTCCCCTGGTCTCTGCATATTCCCTGGCTCTAATCTGCTTTTCTGGGCCGAAAATTGGGTCAAAACAGGGCCCAAAATCGCCCCCAGCGAATTCTGCAGATTCTGCAGATCGCGCATGTCACGCGATCGCGTCATCTAGGCGTTCGCGTCATCCAGCATTTTGCCTTGCCACGCGTGCGCGTCGCCCACGCCTTTGCGTCACTGCAATTTCTTCTATGTCGCGCGGTCGCATGAGCCATGCGTCCGCGTCACTTCTCGCTGGTTATCTCCTTAATTTCTTGTGTTCCTTCCTTTTTTGCAAGCTTCCTTTCTAATCTCCAAGTCATTCATGCCCTATAAAGCCTGAAACACTTAACACACAGATCATGGCATCGAATGGAGTAAAGGAGAATTAAAATACAAAATTAAAAGTTTTTAGGAAGCAAGTTTTCAACCATAAAGCATTTTTAGGAAGGAATTATAAATGCATGCTTATTTAATGAATAAGTGGGTAAAAATTTGATAAAATCACACAATTAAACACAATGTAAACCATAAAATAATGGTTTATCAGTGGCCGAACCTACAAGGGAGGAAGGGGACGTGAATCCCAATGAGGAAGACCTCATGGGACGTCTTCTGAACACTAGAGAGCTCCTCAATGAGGACCTGAAGGAATCTGAGGCTCATACAAAGACCATAGAGGTTCCATTCAACCTGCTTCTGCCCTTCATGAGCTTTGATGAGTATTCTTCCTCTGAAGAGGATGAAGACATTACTGAAGAGCAAGTTGCTAAGCACCTTGGTGCAATCATGAAGCTGAATGCCAAATTATTTGGTAATGAGACTTGGGAAGATGAACCTTTAACATGGCAGAAATTGGTGAGTTAAGAATTTATTATAAGAGATGCGTTGCAAGTATAGTTCTCAACCAACCAAAATTCCGCTTATCAATTTAAAAAGGGTTGTCACAAAATTAGAATTAAAATACTGGGAGTATGAATCCCAGGTCGTCTCCCACTGAGTTGCAGAAAGGTGTGCTATTTTATTAATCAGATGTTTTCTAAAATGGTTTGAGTTGATAAACAGGAAATTAAATCAGAGAAATTATGTAATTTAAATGAAAACCTTGACCGGGAGTAGATTAGTTGGAAGCCCTATCCTTGATGAAGTTCTCTCAAGATCAATTGATAATTGAAGGTTGTCTGCTCAGTTATCCTTTACCGAATAAAGGAAAGTCAAGCAAGTTGGAAGTCAGTTTCTATTCACAAGTTCTAATCCTCTCCCTTGGGAAGGACTAGTATCAGTGATTAGAGGGCGACCCAACGCTAATCCCAATTATAATTTTACTCTTGAACATCCAACTCAAGGTCTTCCTTTCAATTAACTCCCAATCAAGTTATGGAACTACTCGCTCATTATGAATGTAAACTTCGCAAAATAAGAAAGGGAAATAAGGAAAGACATGATAGATAATAATCAAAAGGATTAATAAAAATAAAAATAGTTCTTGTATTAATAAATTCTAAAGATAATCCAATAGTAACTCTGAATAAATTGAAGATATGAAAGAGTAAGTGACAAGTAAGGAAACAAATTAGAATGATGAAGTCTTGATGGAGGTAATAACTCTTCTCAATATCCCAATCCAAAAAGCAATAATATCAAAATCCTAAGAACTATGAATGTGTAGAGAGAAAACCTAGAGGAGGAGTAAAATCAGATCTAAAACTAAAAATTATGCGGAATGAATGTTGTTTTTGGACTCTGCATGTTCCCTGGCTCTAATCTACTTTTCTGGGCCGAAAACTGGGTCAAAACAGGGCCCAAAATCACCCCCAGCGAATTCTGCAGATTTTACAGATCGCGCACGTCACGCGATCGCGTCATCCACGCGTTCGCGTCATCCAGCGTCTTGCCATGCCACGCGTGCGTGTCGTCCACGCCTTCGCGTCACTTGTGCAGTTTCCATTCCATGCGTTCGCGTCAGGCACGTGAGCGCGTCACTGCAATTTCCTCTAATTCATGCGGTCGCGTGAGTCATGCGTCTGCGTCACTTCTCGCTGGTCATCTCCTCAATTTCTTATGTTCCTTCCATTTTTGCAAGCCTCGTTTCCAATCTCCAAGTCATTCATGCCCTATAAAGCCTGAAACACTTAACACACAGATCATGACATCGAATGGAATAAAGGAGAATTAAAATACATAATTAAAAATTTCTAGGAAGCAGTTTTTCAACCATGGGGTAATTTTGGGAAGGAATTGTAAATACATGCTAATTTAATGAATAAGTGGGTAAAGATTTGATAAAACAACACAATTAAACACAATATAAACCATAAAATAATGGTTTATCAACCTCCACACACTTAAACATTAGCATGTCCTCATGCTTAGTTGAAGGAGATAAAATAAATGAGTAGGAACATGTAAAACTCATGCAATGCAATGCAACCTATATATGTGAATGCAACTATATGATTCTTGTCCACTTGGTCAAAAGTAAATAAGCTCTTCAAGATAATCACAAATCAAATCCCACTAATTTAATTCTTATACAGGAACAACAGACAAAAATGCAAGAAGGTAGCTCATGAAAGCAAGGAACATAGAATTTAAGCATTGAACCCTCACTGATGATGTATGTACGCTCTAATCTCTCTAGTGTATAGGGTAATCACTCTATCCTTCTCTAATCATGCTTTCTAATTTTTGTTCTTCACCTAACCAATCAGCAACAATTAATATACCAATGCAAATATCATGAGGTCTTTTCAAGGTTGTAATGGGGCCAAGGTAAGGGTAAGGATATATATATATGGCTGAGTAAGCTTATAAATTGAATCTTTAATTATCCCAGGCTTTCACCTAACACACACATATATATATTCTATGTAACTTAAATTTCACACCTAGCTACCCAAAATTTTTCCCTTCACATTCCATACTTCATGTATCAACTTTTATTTTAATTTTTATCATACATGCATTGATCTTTGAATTTTTAACTTAACATTGGGGTAAATTTGTCCCCTTATTTATTTATTGAATAGTTTTGGATTCTTTTTAACATAAATATAAACATAATTTATCAATGCACTTAGATTTTTAATTTTTATAGTTTTACATGAGTAGGCACCCAAATTCCCATTATATTATCATGACACATTCCCTTATTATCTTTTGTTCCCATAATTTTCCCATACTTAATTAACACATAATTCTATCTCAAGCTAACCAAAGATTCAATTGGGATATATAATTATTTTTCCGCTTAAGGCTAGTGATGCGGTGAAATAAAGAACAAATGGGATTTAAACGCTCAAAGTGGCTAACAAAGGTAACTTAAGGGGTAAGCTTAATTTGAATAAGTGAGATAAACAAATAATGGCCTCAATCATACGCAAGTATATAAATATATTAAACATTGGACATATAGGATGAAACAAAATACAGATTACAACCATAGAGAAGTAAAGACAAAAGAATAAAATATTTATGGCTAAATAATGTAACCATGTATTTAGGCTCAAAGTCTCACAGGTTGTGTGTTCTTTAACTCAAAATTCATGTTCCAAATACAACCTCAAGCAAATTTAACATAAAAGTTTTGATTAAAATTAGTGAAATTGTGTTCTAAAAATAGGGTCTTACAAGAAGCTTACTGTCTTTTCAATAAAGTGGAACATGCATGCAACTATCCTATTACTATGCAATTTATCCTATTCTTTAAAAGAAAAACTAACTAAATATCCTATTTTATTGGTGTTAGGGAAGAGAAATTACCTCCAGAAGTCAGGTACTGACCGACCTTCCCACACTTAAGGCTTTGCACCGTCCTCGGTGCCATCTGTCAGGAACAAAGGTGGGCTGGTAGCAGTATCTCCACAGTCGGGACCGTCATGGCTCCTTGTGCTGGTAAACGAAGTGGAGTTCGGGGTGTCTGAGTCTCTGTATTTTCCTTTAAGTAGCTCCTTGAGGTATGTGAATCGGCGCTTGTTACGGCGCTCTCTCAGTTTTGCTTTGTGTTCCTGCCGATCCAACCTCTCAAGTATCTGGTGGAGCAGTTGGTTTGTTGTAGGTGCTTGTGGTGTTGAAGGAGGAATGTCTTCAGCCGGTTCAGTAGGATGGCTTGTAGTTATGGCTGGAGATCTGATATATTTCCCGTTAGGGACATATTGATCATCCCGTGGAAGCATGGCTTTGGTGTCCCCAGCTCTGTAGGAGGCTCCGGCTGCTGAGACAAGATCTGAGACCAAGGCGGGAAAAGGTAAGTTGCCCGCAATTTGTACGTGTCCCATGGCATTCCAGATGTGTCTTGGTAGGTTCAGAGGGTGGTCTGTAAGGATGCACCATAGTAGAACGGCCATGTCTACATTGAAGGAGGACTCGTGAGTGCAAAGGGAAGACGTAATGGGACATAATCTGTGCCCATACGCGAGCCTCCAAGGTAAGTGCAGAAGCCGATATTCCCTTAGGCCGGGAATGATGGTATCCATAGATCCATCTACTGCCAGTAGTGAGATAACTCTGAAAACAGCATCCCAGTCAAATTGGTACATCTGGTGCTTGAGTGAGGCTTCTTGAAATGCGTCCAGTCCTTCTGGAGTAAGGGGGAGATCTAGAGCTCGTTGAATGGCCTCTTGTGTA
Organism: Arachis ipaensis; assembly: GCF_000816755.2. NCBI lineage: Eukaryota > Viridiplantae > Streptophyta > Magnoliopsida > Fabales > Fabaceae > Arachis > Arachis ipaensis. Next base: position 45,211,454 of record NC_029788.2, on the reverse strand, counting down.
ATAGAGACTTGTTTCTGATGGACGTAGACTGACTGCAGGGTTGGCAGGTGGAAATTAGAGTAGAACTCGACTACCCAGGAAAGATTGACCTGCCGTGGCTTTCTCTAAAGGAAACCCCATTGTCTTCCTTCAATTTGCGGCTCAACAAATTCAGCAATATGGGTCAGGAGGATAAGAAGGTATTCGTTGTTGTAACTCCTTTCTGCCAGGATGGGGAACATCTGCTCGCAGTAGCGATTGGTAAATCGCGCAGTGTCCTTTGCTGGGAAGGCTTTTTCTTTGTCATCAATCTTAATAATCCTCTTAATTCTTTTTGTTGAGGGCTTGACTGCAGTTGAAGATGGCTCTGCCACTAGAGCTCGTTTGGTTCCTCTCCTTGTTGTTGATTTGGGAGTAGCTTTCTCCTTGCCTTTCTTGGTGGCCATCCTAAAAGAAAGAAAAGGGAAAGTATGTTAAAATGTCATAGGATAGAGCAAGGAAGAGGGCGGGGGAAGGCGGTAATCAATACACAGTAAAAGATGAATGATGGTAACACATGGTCATGACTACATGTGAAAAGTCGTCAACGGAAAACAGCAAGTGCATCTGATGACAATTAAATACAAGGTGTTTATTGGCATGTAGGCAAAGGCATGAGTAGCATATATCAAGCATTCAATGTCCAAGTTAGATTACCAAGCCTTTCAAACTAATAACCTGTTTGTAATAACAATTATATTTAAATAAGAAAATAAAAGAAGGGTTTTTGTGAAAAGCAAGCAAATAGGGTAGTAGATTAAAAGAAATCCAAAAATAGTGCACAATGCCATACGGGCGTTTTCACAAACACATAGCATGCATGATAAAAAGCAAATGAAAATAATAAATTGAACATGTAAGCAACCTTTAAAAATAAATATATAATTGCCAAACAAGTCCTTAACAATCCACAAGCAAATCATAAGGAATAATAATGACCCTACTAAATTTCTAACACCAATTAAAAGAAAAAGAAAGAAAAAGAAAAACATGGATAATGCAAGTAAAAAGAAAAAGAAAAGAAGAAGAAAACATAAATTAAGAAGAAGAATAAAAAAGTAAGGAGGGATGAAGAAAAGAAAAACCTTGATAATGGTGGTGTGAGAGAAAGTAGAAAGTGAGAAAGAAGGAAGAAGAAGAAAGGGGAAGAAAATAATGAAGGAAAAGAAAAAGCAAGATTAGGGGAAGAGAAAGATAAGATATTTTGGCAAATTAGGATAAGTTGTGCGGCGCTAGTGACGCAGGCGCGTAGAGTACGCGTTCGCGCGGATGGCGCTTATATGAAACGACGCGGTCGCGTCGGTCACGCGGACGCGTGACTCGTTTATGCTACTGGCGCGAGGACAGCCTCACGCTCGCACAACTCTCTGTTCAAAACTCATTATTGCCAAATTCCAGGGTGACGCGGTCGCGTCAATCACGCAGACGCGTGGGTGGCCAATATTGGAATGCGACGCGGACGCGTGGGGCACGCGTTCGTGTGGTAAGGCTTGTGCATTCAGCACCAGTCCAGCACCACTCCAGCACAACTTTTGGTCATGCACCTTGTCTTACGTCGATTTTCAGGTCACGCGACCGCGTAGGTGACGCGGACGCGTGGGAGGCATGTTTCCCATATGATGCGGACGCGTCAGCGACGCGGTCACGTGGGGTGATTTGTGCCAAAGGCACGCCTCCAGCCGTGCTCCCGCGTGACTCTCTGTTCGATTTATTTGCTTTCTTACTCTTCTGTGACGCGGACGCATCGGCGACGCTGTCGCGTCGCGAGCCTCCCTTTTTTTTTTTATATATAATATGCAGATGAAGATGCAAACTAAATGTGCTAATAATGAGAAGAGTTATTGAAAAATAAAACTAAGAAAAAGAGGAAAGGAACGATGATACCATGGTGGGTTGTCTCCCACCTAGCACTTTGCTTTAACGTCCTTAAGTTGGACGCTCCACTAGCTCAGTCTTCTGCTATGGGTGGATCCTCCAAGAGGAAGATCTCTAGCTCCTTGGGTTTCGTTGCCTTCTCACCATGATATAGCTTTAAGCGATGCCCGTTAACTTTGATGAATTCAGAGCTTGAAGGATGACTCAGATGGAAGACTCCGTATGGCTCAGTCTTCTCTATTCTATATGGACCTTCCCATCTTGATCTTAACTTGCCTGGCATGAGCCTCAGTCTAGAGTTGTAAAGGAGGACAAAGTCCCCAGGTTGGAACTCTCTCCTCTTGATGTGCTTATCATGCACAGCCTTCATCTTTTCCTTGTACAGCCTTGAGTTCTCATAAGCTTCTAGGTGAAGGCTTTCTAATCCTTGCAGTTGCAACTTCCTTTCAGCTCTGGCTTTCTCAAATCCCATATTGCAATCCTTTACTGCGCAAAAGGCTTTGTGCTCTACCTCAACTAGGAGGTGACAGGCTTTTCCATAAACGAAGCGGAAGGGACTCATCCTAATGGGTGTCTTTTATGCTGTTCTGTATGCCCATAGTGCATCTTGTAGCCTGGTGCTCCAGTCTCTTCTATGAGGTTTGACTATCTTCTGCAATATACTCTTTATCTCTCTGTTAGACACCTCAGCTTGCCCATTAGTCTGGAGATGGTAGGCTGTTGCTACTTTATGTACTATCGCATGCTTCTTCAGTAATCCTGTTAGTTTCCTGTTATAGAAATAGGTGCCTTGATCGCTCACGATTGCTCGTGGTGATCCAAAGCGACAAATAATGTGGTTTCTAACAAAGGAAACAACAGTGTTAGCATCATCAGTGTGGGTAGGAATTGCTTTCACCCATTTAGAAACGTAATCTACAGCTAACAATATATAAAAATGACCATTAGAATTTAGGAATGGACCCATGAAGTCAATGCCCCAAACATAAAAAATTTCACAGAAAAGCATAGTCTGTTGAGGCATCTCATCCATCTTGGATATATTACCAAACCTTTGGCATGGAGAACAAGATTTACAAAATTTAGCAGCGTCTTTAAAAAGAGTAGGCCACCAGAATCCACAGTCTAAAATTTTCCTAGCTGTTCTTTGAGGGCCAAAATGTCCTCCACTCTCAGATGAGTGGCAGGCCTCTAAAATAGACTGTAATTCTGATTGAGGCACACACCTTCTAATTACCTGGTCAGCGCCACATCTCCATAAATATGGGTCATCCCATATATAATATTTAGACTCGCTTTTCAGCTTGTCTCTTTGATGCTTAGTAAAGTTTGGAGGAAAAGTGCGACTAACTAGATAATTAGCTACAGGCGCATACCAAGGGACTATTTCAGATACTGCTTGTAAGTTATCAAATGGGAAATTATCATTTATAGGAGTGGCGGTATCCTTAATGTGCTCAAGACAACTCAAGTGGTCTGCCACTAGATTCTGGTTACCACTCCTATCCTTAATTTCTAAATCAAATTCTTGTAGTAGCAGTATCCAACGTATAAGCCTTGATTTGGACTCCTTTTTAGCTAATAAATACTTTAGAGCTGCGTGGTCTGAGTACACTACTACTTTAGTACCAAGTAAATAGGCTCGGAATTTATCCAGAGCAAAAACAATAACAAGAAACTCTTTCTCAGTAGTAGTGTAATTAGACTGAGCTGTGTCTAAAGTCTTAGACGCATAAGCAATTACAAAAGGATCCTTACCTTCACGCTGAGCCAGCGCTGCTCCTACTGCATGGTTGGAAGCATCGCACATGATTTCAAATGGCTGGCTCCAGTCTGGTCCTCCCACAATTGGAGCTTGAGTTAGGGCAGTTTTCAGCTTATCAAATGCTTGTTTGCAATCCTCACTGAACTCGAACTCAATATCTTTCTGCAATAGTCTGGATAAGGGTAGTGCTACCTTACTAAAGTCCTTGATGAACCTCCGGTAAAAACCTGCATGGCCAAGGAACGAACGGACTTCCCTCATAGAGGAGGGGTAAGGTAAACTAGAAATAACATCCACCTTTGCTGGATCTACAGAAATGCCAGTATTAGACACAACATGTCCTAGTACAATCCCTTGTTTTACCATAAAGTGACATTTTTCAAAATTTAATACAAGGTTTGTACTAACACATCTATCTAATACTCTAGATAAACTATCTAAGCAAAGGCTAAAGGAATCACCATAAATGCTAAAATCATCCATAAAAACCTCCATACAGTCCTCAATAAGGTCAGAGAAAAGACTCATCATGCACCTTTGGAAAGTAGCTGGTGCATTGCACAAGCCAAAGGGCATTCTCTTATAAGCATAAGTCCCAAAAGGATATGTAAAAGTAGTCTTTTCCTGATCCTCAGGAGCTATATGAATCTGGAAATAACCTGTGTAACCATCTAAAAAGCAATAATGTGATTTACCTGACAGGCGATCCAGCATTTGATCAATGAATGGAAGGGGGTAGTGATCCTTACGAGTGGCCTGGTTGAGGCGCCTGTAATCAATGCAGACCCTCCAGGCGTTCTGTACTCTGGTTGCTATGAGCTCTCCAAGCTCATTCTTCACTGTAGTGACTCCAGACTTTTTGGGTACCACTTGTACTGGGCTTACCCATTCACTGTCTGAGATGGGATAGATGATATCCGCCTCAAGTAGTCTGGTCACTTCCTTTTTGACAACCTCTAAGATAGTGGGATTCAGTCTTCTCTGGGGTTGACGAACAGGCCTAGCTCCGTCTTCTATAAATATTTTGTGCTCACAGACTTGAGGGTTGATGCCTTCTATGTCTGCCAAGCTCCATCCAATTGCTTTTCTGTGTTTCCTCAGCACACTGAGTAGCTGTGCTTCTTGTTGGGAAGTGAGTTCCCTTGCAATGATAACTGAAAACTTCTGCTTGTCCTCAAGGTAAGCATACTTGAGGTGTGGAAGGGGGGTTTAACTCTAATTTTTGTTCATGGCCAGGATCTGGATTATTTGGGGCTGGTGATAATGGCAAAGTGCCCTCATTGTCCTCTGAAAGTGTCCCCACACTTGGACCTTGTCCTGTGTACTTCTCTTCTAACTCCCCCCGGTGAACTTCAGCCACAGTTTCATCTATGATGTCACACTGGGAGATAGAAAGGTCATTCTGAGGGTGCTCCATAGCTCCATTCAAACTGAATTTCACTATTCTGCCATCTATTTCAAAAGAATAAGTTCCGGAAAATGCATCCAGCTTGAACTTTGAAGTCTTCAGGAATGGTCTTCCAAGCAGGATTGATGATGGCCTTCCTGAGTCATTAGGGGGCATTTCCAGGATATAGAAGTCAATGGGAAATGTGAGCCCCTTAATGCTCATTAATACATCTTCAGCAATTCCAACCACTGTAATTATGCTTTTATCTACTAACACAAAACGAGCTGCCGACCTTTTTAAGGGAGGGAGCTTCAAAGTATCATATATAGACAAAGGCATTATACTAACACATACTCCTAAATCACACATGCAGTCAGAAAATATCACACCACCAATAGTATAATTAACCATACATGGACCTGGATCACTACACTTTTCAGGTATACCTCCCATTAAAGCAGATATAGAACTACCTAAAGGAATAGTTTCTAATTCATTAATTTTGTCTTTATGTATATATAAATCTTTTAGAAACTTTGCGTATTTAGGTACCTACTGAATAACATCAAAAAGGGGAACAGTTACCTCAACCTTTTTGAATATTTCTACCATTTTGGGATCAAGTTCCATATGCTTCCTGGGCTTCCTTGCAATTTGTGGAAATGGAATAGGGAAGGCGTTTCCTGCAGGGTCTGCCTCCTTTGGTGCTTCCTTCTGTGGTTGAGCTTCTTCTTCTTCAACCATGTCTTGTATGTCCTCTTCCTCTTCAGCATCCTCTACTTCTACCACCTCTTCAGCTGAGGCGTGTTCTGATGGGATTGGCTCCTCCTGATTCTTCTCTTGCAGTGTGGTTCCGGACCTTAGGGTGATGGCATTGATGCCACCCTTTGGGTTGGGCAATGATTGAGAGGGGGATTCCACTGGAGCTCAAAGGCTGGTTGTTGGAGTTATTCAGTGATCCAATCTATGATACAAGAGCTTGCAAGGTAGAGTTCAGACCATTTAGAGTAGAAGTAAGGTTATTTTCCATGGCCTGCTGTCTCCGATCAATAGATTGTAGTAACTCATCATTAGAAGATGAAGAGGGATAAGTGATCTAAGAGGTCTGCTGTTGGTTGTGCTGTTGTCCTTGGAATTGCCTCAGGTGAGGAGCTCTGTAAGGCTGGTTCTGGTTCTGCTGCCTGTTGTTGTCATTATTCCACCTCTGATTTCCCTGATTGTCTCTGCCTCCTCTGTTATTGTTGTCCCTCCAGCCCTGGTTAGAATTATCTCTCCAACCTTGGTTTGAATTGTCCTACCATCCCTGGTTGTAGCTACCACCTTGATTGTATCCTTGATTGGAACGGTCATAGAAGTTATGAGTGGCTGCCACAGTGTTGTCTTCCTGCTGGAGTTGCGGACATTTTGTCAATCATATGGTGGGGGCATACTTCCAGAAGATTGTTGAAGCGCTCCCAGTATTCGTAGAGAGTCTCGGACTCGTCCTGAACAATCATGGAAATGTCTTTCCTCAGTTTATCAGTAACTTCAGCTGGAAAGAATTTTTCCAAAAATTCTCTTCTAAGCATATCCCAGTCAGAAACAGTTGCTGCGGGTTGGGTGTAGTACCACTATCTCACCATTCCCTCAAGAGAGAATGGGAAATCTTTTAACAAAATAGAAGTTTCATCTGCACCATCATGCCTGACAGTAGAGCAGGCTGCTTGGAAATCCCTAAGGTACTTGATAGGCTCTTGAGCAGGTAAGTCATGAAACTTAGGCATCAAGTTGAGCAGTGCAGTCTTTATTTCAAAGTCTATAGCCACCGCTGGGTGATGCGCTTGAAACGGTTGCATTGTAAAATCAGGGGCTCCAGCTTCCTGGATAGTAACTCTTTTGGGTGCTGCCATGTCACCTACACGTAAATCAACCGAATCAGTAGAAAGGGAGCTTGTTTCTTCCTCAAGTGACGTTTTAGATTCGCCCTCGGAGAGGACTAACCGATGCCGAGCTTGCCTTATACGTGAAATAGTTCTTTCGATCTCAGGATCAAATACTGGCAAGCTTGGATCAGGAAGTGAATGCATCATTTAACGAAAGAAACATACAACTCATAGTAGCAAAATAAAATAAAATGCAAATAAATAAATTCCAATCAATAACTTAGCACTCTATTGCAACTCCCTGGCAACGGCGCCAAAAATTGACGTGGCAGAAATTGGCGAGTTAAGAATTTATTATAAGAGATGCGTTGCAAGTATAGTTCTCAACCAACCAAAATTCTGTTTATCAATTTAAAAAGGGTTGTCACAAAATTAGGATTAAAATACTGGGAGTATGAATCCCAGGTCGTCTCCCACTGAGTTGCAGAAAGGTGTGCTATTTTATTAATCAGATGTTTTCTAAAATGGTTTGAGTTGATAAACAGGAAATTAAATCAGAGAAATTATATAATTTAAATAAAAACCTTGACCGGGAGTAGATTAGTTGGAAGCCCTATCCTTGATGAAGTTCTCTCAAGATCAATTGATAATTGAAGGTTCTCTGCTCAGTTATCCTTTGCCGGATAAAGGAAAGTCAAGCAAGTTGGAAGTCAGTTTCTATTCACAAGTTCTAATCCTCTCCCTTGGAAAGGACTAGTGTCAGTGATTAGAGGGCGACCCAATGCTAATCCCAATTATAATTTTACTCTTGAATATCCAACTCAAGGTCTTCCTTTCAATCAACTCCCAATCAAGTTATGGAACTACTCGCTCATTATGAATGTAAAATTTGCAAAATAAGAAAGGGAAATAAGGAAAGACATGATAGATAATAATCATAAGGATTAATAAAAATAAAAATAGTTCTTGTATTAATAAATTCTAAAGATAATCCAATAGTAACTCTGAATAAATTGAGGATATGAAAGAGTAAGTGACAAGTAAGGAAACAAACTAGAATGATGAAGTCTTGATGGAGGTAATAACTCTTCTCAATATCCCAATCCGAAAAGCAATAATATCAAAATCCTAAGAACTATGAATGTGTAGAGAGAAAACCTAGAGGAGGAGTAAAATCATATCTAAAATTAAAAATTATGCGGAATGAATGTTGTTTTTGGTTTCTACATGTTCCCTGGCTCTAATCTGCTTTTCCGGGCCAAAAACTGGGTCAAAACAGGGCCCAAAATTGCCTCCAGCGAATTCTGCAGATTCTGCAGATCGCGCACGTCACGCGATCGCGTCATCCAGCGTCTTGCCTTGCCACGCGTGCGCATTGTCCATGCCTTCGCGTCACTTTTGCAGTTTCCACTCCATGCGTTCGCGTCAGGCATGCGAGCGCGTCACTGCAATTTCCTCTAATTCGCGCGGTCGCGTGAGTCATGCGTACGCGTCACTTCTCGCTGGTCATCTCCTCAATTTCTTGTGTTCCTTCCATTTTTGCAAGCCTCCTTTCCAATCTCCAAGTCATTCATGCCCTATAAAGCCTGAAACACTTAACACACAGATCACGGCATCGAATGGAATAAAAGAGAATTAAAATATATAATTAAAAATCTCTAGGAAGCAGTTTTTCAACCATGGGGTAATTTTGGGAAGGAATTGTAAATACATGCTAATTTAATGAATAAGTGGGTAAAGATGTGATAAAACCACACAATTAAACACAATATAAACCATAAAATAATGGTTTATCAACCTCCCTTGCTCACCAATGAACTGAATGCATTGGATAGGCAGAAATTACCTCAAAAGAAACAGGATCCTAGTAAATTCTTAATACCCTGTACCATAGGCACCATGACCTTTGAGAAGGCTCTGTGTGACCTGGGGTCAGGCATTAACCTTATGCCACTCTCTGTAATGGAGAAACTTGGGATCTTTGAGGTTCAAGCTGCCAGAATCTCATTAGAGATGGCAGACAACTCAAGAAAATAGGCTTATGGACTAGTAAAGGACGTGCTAGTAAAGGTTGAAGGCCTTTACATCCCTGCTGATTTCATAATCCTAGACACTGGGAAGGATGAGGATGAATCCATCATCCTTGGAAGACCCTTCCTAGCCACAGCAAGAGCTGTGATTGATGTGGACAGAGGAGAGTTGGTCCTTCAACTGAATGAGGACTACTTTGTATTTAAAACTCAAGGTTCTCCTTCTGTAACCATGGAGAGGAAGCATGAAAAGCTTCTCTCACTGCAGAGTCAACCAAAGTCCCCACAGTCAAACTCTAAGTTTGGTGTTGGGAGGCCACAACCAAGCTCTAAGTTTGGTGTTGAACCCCCACATTCAAACTCTAAGTTTGGTGTTGGGAGGTCCCAACAATGCTCTGAATATTTGTGAGGCTCCATGAGAGCTCACTGTCAAGCTATTGACTTTAAAGAAGCGCTTGTTAGGAGGCAACCCAATGTTATTTAACTATATTTAATTATTTTCCATTTCTATTTTATGTATTCTTTAGGTTGATGATCATGTGAAGTCACAAAAACTACTGAAAAATCAAAAACAGAATGAAAAACAGCATTAAAAATAGCTCACCCTGGAGGAAGAACTTACTAGCATTTAAACGCTAGTAAGAAGCATCAAGCTGGTGTTTAACGCCAGAAAGAAGCATCAAGCTGGCGTTAAACGCCAGAAACAAGCACCAGACTGGTGTTTAATGCCAAAATAGAGCATGGAAGTGGCGTTAAATGCCAGAAACAAGCAGCAAGCTGGCGTTTAACGCCAGACATGCACTCTAAGGGCGTTTTGCATGCCTAATTGGAGCAGGGATGCTAAGTCCTTGACCCCTCAGGATCTGTGGACCCCACAGAATCCCCACCTATCCCACCTCTCTTCTTCTCTCCTCCTCACACCTTTCTATAACACTCTTCCCCAAAATAACCTCCACCAATCACCGCCATTACTCCTCCAAAACCATCATACAACCCACCTACACCCACCCACTCAAATTCAAACCATCACTCCTTCCTTTTCACACATCATAACCACCTACAACCCCCCTTGGCCGAACCACTCACACCTCTCCATCTCATCTATTTTCTTCTTCTACTCCCTCTTCTCTTCTTTTGCTTGAGGACGAGCAAACCTTCTAAGTTTGGTGTGGTAAAAGCATTGCTTTTTGTTTTTCCATAACCATTTATGACACCCAAGGCCAGAGAAATCTCTAGAAAGAGGAAAGGGAAGGCAAAAGCTTCCACCTCTGAGTCATGGGAGATGGAGAGATTCATCTCAAAAGCTCATCACTAAGAAAAGGATGGAGCAAACAAGAGAATCCACTTATGGACCTCAACAAGAGCATGAGAAAATTCCTCATCATGAAATCCCTGAGATACCTCAAGGGATGCACTTTCCTCCACAAAACTATTGGGAGCAAATTAACACCTCCCTAGGAGAATTAAGTTCCAACATGGGACAACTAAGGATGGAACACCAAGAGCACTCCATCATTCTCCATGAGATTAGAGAAGATCAAAGAGCTATGAGGGAGTAGCAACAAAGACAAGGAAGAGACATAGAGGAGCTCAAGAGCACCATTGGTTCTTCAAGAAGAGGAAGATGCCACCCTCACTAAGGTGGACTCGTTCCTTAATCTCCTTGTTCTTATTTTCCTATTTTTTGGTTTTTGAGTCTTATGTTTTATTTATGTTTGTGTCTTTACTATATGATCATTAGTGTTTAAGTGTCTATGTCTTAAAGCTATGAATGTCCTATGAATCCATCACCTCTCTTAAATGAAAAATGCTTTTAATCACAAAAGAACAAGAAGTACATGATTTCGAATTCATCCTTCAAATTAGTTTAATTATTTTGATGTGGTGACAATATTTTTTGTTTTCTGAATGAATGCTTGAACAGTGCATATATCTTTTGAATTTGTTGTTTATGAATGTTAAAATTGTTGGCTCTTGAAGATTGATGAAAAAGGAGAAATGTTATTTGATAATCTGAAAAATCATAAAATTGATTCTTGAAGCAAGAAAAAGCAGTGAATACAAAAGCTTGTGAAAAAAAAAAGAAAAGAAAATTGGCAAAAAAAATAAAAGAAAGAAAAAGAAAAAGCAAGTAGAAAAAGCCAAGAGCTCTTTAAACCAAAAGGCAAGAGCAAAAAGCCAGTAACCCTTTAAACCAAAAGGCAAGGGTAATAAAAAGGATCCAAGGCTTTGAGTATCAGTGGATAGGAGGGCCCAAAGGAATAAAATCCTGGCCTAAGCGGCTAAACCAAGCTGTCCCTAACCATATGCTTGTGGCGTGAAGGTGTCAAGCCAAAAGCTTAAGACTGAGCGGTTAAAGTCGAGGTCCAGAGCAAAAAAAGAGTGTGCTTAAGAACCCTGGACACCTCTAACTGGGGACTCTAGCAAAGCTGAGTCATAATCTGAAAAGGTTCACCCAGTTATGTGTCTGTGGCATTTATGTATCCGGTGGTAATACTGGAAAACAAAGTGCTTAGGGCCACGGCCAAGACTCATAAAGTAGCTGTGTTCAAGAATCAACATACTGAACTAGGAGAATTAATAACACTATCTAAAATTCTAAGTTCCTATAGATGCCAATCATTCTGAACTTCAATGGATTAAGTGAGATGCCAAAACTATTCAGAGGCAAAAAGCTACTAGTCCCGCTCATCTAATTGGAGCTAAGTTTCATTGATACTTTAGGATTTATAGTATATTCTCTTCTTTTTATCCTATTTGATTTTCAATTTCTTGGGGACAAGGAACAATTTAAGTTTGGTGTTGTGATGAGCGGATAATTTATACGCTTTTTGGCATTATTTTTACATAGTTTTTAGTATGATTTAATTAGTTTTTAGTATATTTTTATTAATTTTTAAATAAAAATTACATTTCCTGATTTTACTATGAGTTTGTGTGTTTTTCTGTGATTTTAGGTAATTTCTGGCTGAAATTGAGGGACTTGAGCAAAAATCAGATTCAGAGGCTAAAGAAGGACTGCAGATGTTGTTGGATTCTGACCTCCCTGCACTCAAAGTGGATTTCCTGGAGCTACAGAAGTCCAAATGGCACGCTCTTAATTGCATTAGAAAGTAGACATCCAGGGCTTTCCAGAAATATATAATAGTCCATACTTTGCCCAATTTTAGATGACGCAAACTGGCGTTCAACGACAACTTTCTGCCCTATTCTGGCGTTAAACGCCAGAAACAAGTTCAAAGCAGAGTTAAATGCCAGAAACAAGTTACAAACTGGCGTTCAACTCCAAGGAAGACCTCTACACATGAAAGCTTCAATGCTCAGCCCAAGCACACACCAAGTGGGCCCGGAACTGGATTTCTGCATCATTTACTCATTTCTGTAAACCCTAGTTACTAGTTTAGTATAAAAACTACTTTTAGTAATTTATTTCACATCACTGGAACACATTATGTAACTTTTACGTTCTGAGACCTCCATGGGAGGCTGGCCACTCGGCCATGTCTACCCTATCTTCACTTATGTATTTTCAATGGTAGAGTTTCTACACACCATAGATTAAGGTGTGGAGCTCTGCTGTTCCTCATGAATTAATGCAAAGTACTATTGTTTTTCTATTCAGTTCAAGCCTATTTCTTCTCTAAGATATTCATTCGCACACAAGAATATGACGAATGTGATGATTATGTGATGCTCATCATCATTCTCACTTATGAACACGTGCCTGACAAACACTTCCGTTCTACATGAAAGCAAGCTTGAATGCATATCTCTTAGCCTCCTGATTTACGATCAGAGTCTTCGTGTTATAGGCTAGAATTATTGGCGGCCATTCTTGAGATCCGGAAAGTCTAAACCTTGTCTGTGGTATTCCGAGTAGGATCTGGGAAGGGATGGCTGTGACGAGCTTCAAACTCGCGAGTGCTGGGCGTAGTGACAGACGCAAAAGGATTACTGAATCCTATTCCAGCATGATCGAGAACCGACAGATGATTAGCCGTGCGGTGACAGCGCACTTTGGACCATTTTCACTGAGAGGACGGGAAGTAGCCATTGACAACGGTGATGCCCAACATATAGCTTTCCATGGAAAGGAGTATGAGTGATTGGATGAAAGCAGTAGGAAAGCAGAGGTTCAGAAGGAATAAAAGCATCTCCATACGCTTATCTGAAATTCTCACCAATGAATTACATAAGTATTCCTATCCTATTTTATATTTTAATTATATTTTAATTATTAAAACTCTATAACCATTTGAATCTGCCTGACTGAGATTTACAAGGTGACCATAGCTTGCTTCAAACCGACAATCTCCGTGGGATCGACCCTTACTCACATAAGGTTTATTACTTGGACGACCCAGTGCACTTGCTGGTTAGTTGTGCAAAGTTGTGAAGAAGAACTAAGATTATGAACGTGCGTATTAAGTTTTCAACGCCGTTACCAAGGAATGAACGATCACGATTTCGTGCACCAGGATGCGACGTGTGCGCGCCATCCACGCATACGCGTGGATGGTGGAAATAGAGAGGTGACGCATAGGCGCGCGTGGATGGTGGAAACAGAGAGGTGACGCGTAGGCGTCCCCCATGCATATGCATGGGTAGTAGAGAGGACGCGTACGCATCAGCTGACGTGCATGCATGGATAGAGTTGTGCCTCGTGTACAAAGTTAGCATGAAGCACGCGTCGCCCATGCTTGCGCGTGGGTGTGCAAAATGACGAGGGACGCGTAAGCGTCACTGACGCTTGCGCGTGGGGAGCAGTTGTGCTCCCAGCACTAAATGCACACAAAATAGGCATAACTCTCTAGTTTTAGTTCCAGGAGCTATGGAAGCGCGCCGACGCACACGCGTAGAGCACGCTTGTGTGTCGATAGACCTTTTTTTCATAGACATGAGGAGGAGAAATTATAGCACAAATTGGTAGTAATGCATGCTAAAAGGTTCAAAAACACCCAAAACTTCATGTAACACTCAACTTTAAGCATTTCTTCAACATCTCAATTCAACCAAACCACTATCAATGAACTCCTCATGAGCATTTCAACAAAAAGCAAACAAAACTAGCATACTTGAGCAAACTCACAAAATCAAGCAATCACCAAATTCACAAAGACTCAAAAAGCTATATGCAAGAAACTATGTACAAAGGAAGATCATACCATGGTGGGGTGTCTCCCACCTAGCACTTTTCTTTAACGTCCTTAAGTTGGACGGTCATGAGCTCAGATCTCTTCACCTTTGGGTGCATCCTCGAGAAGGAACAGCTCAACCTCTTTGTTGCTTTTCATCTTCTCTCCATGATAAAGCTTAAGACGATGGCCATTAACCTTGAGAATTGTGGGGCTTGAAGGGTGACTCAAATGGAAGACACCATATGGCTCAGCTTTCTCCACCCTATAAGGTCCTTCCCACCTTGATCTTAACTTGCCTGACATCAACCTCAATCTTGAGTTATAGAGGAGGACTAGGTCTCCAGCTCTAAACTCTCTCCTTTTGATGTTTCTACCATGCACCGCTTTCATCCTCTCTTTGTAGAGCCTTGAATTCTCATAGGCTTCCAACCGAAGACACTCAAGCTCCACCAACTGTAACTTCCTTTCGATTCTGCCCCCCCCTTCCCCCCTTCAAATCCTGAGTTGCATTCTTTTACGGCCCAATAAGCCTTATGTTCTACCTCCACCGAGATATGGCAAGCCTTCCCATAGACCAACCGTAACGGGCTCATACCAATTGGTGTCTTATAAGCCATTCGGTAGGCCCAAAGTGCATCTCCGAGCTTAGAACTCCAATCCCTCCTATGAGGCTTCACAATCTTTTCAAATATGCGCTTGATTTTCCGGTTGGAGACTTCGGCTTGACCATTTGTTTGGGGGTGGTATGCCGTGGCCACCTTGTGAATGATGCCATACTTCTTCATCAACCCTGTCATCCTTTTGTTGCAAAAATGAGAGCCTTGATCACTCACGATTACTCGTGGTGACCCAAAGTGACAAATAAAGTTATTATGAACAAAAGAAAGAACCATATTAGTATCATCAGTTCGGGTTGGAATTGCCTCCACCCACTTGGAAACATAGTCAACAGCTAGTAAAATATATATGAAACCATTAGAGTTTGGAAAAGAGCCCATGAAGTCAATACCCCAAACATAAAGTATTTCACAAAACAACATAGTTTGTTGGGGTATCTCATTCTTCTTGGAAATATTTCCAAACCTAAGGCATTGTGGACAAGAGATACAAAAGAGAGATGCATCCTTGAAGAGTGTAGGCCACCAAAATCCATAGTCTAAGACCTTTCTAGCCGTTCTTTGAGAACCAAAGTGGCCACCACCCTCAGAAGAGTGGCAAGCCTCCAAGATAGAGTAAAATTTGGATTGGGAAACACACCTTCTAATTACTTGGTCGGTACCACATCTCCACAAGTATGGGTCATCCCATATATAATATTTGGATTCGCTTTTGAGCTTATCCTTTTGATGTTGAGAAAAATTGGGAGGAAAGGTGTGAGCAACCAAGTAATTGGCAATAGGTGCATACCAAGGGATCACCTCGGATATTGCTAGCAAGCCCTCAAGAGGAAATGAATCATTGATAGGAATGGAATCGCCCTTTGTGTGCTCAAGGTGACTTGATGATTGGACTTTTGTGTGGTTTAGAATTCTCAAATGAAGTCTCGTTGCAAGTATAGTTTCTAAACCAACAATAGTCCTTTCATACAAAATATTATTTGTCACAATTAACAAACCCCTAAATTTATAAACTGAAGTATTGAACCTCGGGTCGTTCTCCCTAGGAATTACAATAAAGTGTTCTTGTTATTGGTTATGAGATATTTTGGGGTTTTTGATAAGAAGCATGAAATGTAAATGACAATGAGAATAAACTAACAATTACAAAGGTCTTGGTAAGGGTTGGTGGTCAAGGATCTCTATCCTTATCACTAACCACAACATGAGAATTGGCAAGGATCAATCCCACTAAGTCAACTCCTAACTAATAGTAGAGGAAAGTCAATTGAGCTATATCAATCTAAGTCCATAAGTCCTAGTTCTCCACCAAATCAATTAGTGAGATCTAGAGTTAATGGCTCCCAATCGTCAATCACTTGGACATTAGTAACTCAAGAGTTCCTAAGTTACCTTCCCAAGCCAAGAGCACTAAATTCTACTCTAAAATCCAATATAGCATTTTATCAAACACTTGGAAGGCATAAAAGGAAAGCATAGTAAAAAGTGCAAGAAAAGTAAATCTACACTACTCAATTGTAAGAAATTAAACAACAACAAATCAAATGAATAATAAAGGAACATGAAAACATAAATTGCATTGAAATGAAAATAGAAGAAACAAAAGTGCATGAACATAAAAGTACAGAATCACAAGAATGAGATACAAAATTAGAGAGAGGAGAAGAAGAGGAACTAGAAATTGTAAAGGAAAAGTAAATCAAAGAATGAATTAAACATAGATCTAAGAAATTCTAATCTAGATCTAATCTACTCCTAATCCTAGAGAGAAGTGAGAGCTTTTCTCTCTAGAAACTAACTAAAGCATAATAAAACTCAAAATAAAACTAAGCTAATGACTAGATGTCTCATTCTTCTTCAATACTTGGGTCAAATAGCATCAGAAATGAGTTGGATTGGGCCCACAAGGCTTTAGAATTCGCTGGCCACGTATTGCTTTAAGTGGATCATATGGCAGCAACGATGCGTGCACGTACAGTGTGCATACGCATCACCATACGTATAGCAACTATGGCAAATATTATATCTTTTTGAAGCCCCGAATGTTAACTTTCCAACGCAACTAGAACCGCGTCATTTGGACTTCTGTAGCTCAAGTTATGGTCGATTAAGTGCGAAGAGGTCGGCTTGACAGCTTTTGCGATTCCTTCATTTCTTCATGAGTTCTCCATTTATACATGCTTTTCCTTCATTCCCTTGATCCAATATTTGCCTCCTAAATCTGAAATCACTTAACAAACATATCAAGGCATCTAATGGAATCAAAGGTGAATTAATTTTAGCTAATTAAAGACCTAGAAAGCATGTTTTCACTCTTAAGCACAATTAAAAGAGAAGTTATAAAACCATGCTATTTCATTGGATAAATGTGGGAAAATATGATAAAACCCTCTAAATTCAACACAAGATAAACCCTAAATATGGGGTTTATCATGACTCAAGTGGTCCGCCACTAAATTTTGAGAACCACTCCTATCTTTGATCTCTATATCAAACTCTTGCAAAAGAAATACCCATCGGATCAACCTTGGTTTCGATTCTTTCTTGGCCAACAAATACTTCAAAGCTGCATGGTCCGAGTATACTACCACCTTGGATCCAAGTAAATAAGCCCGGAATTTATCCAAGGTAAAGACAATTGCTAACAATTCCTTCTCGGTGGTAGTATAGTTGGACTGGGCTCCATCTAAGGTCTTAGAGGCATAGGCAATGACATAAGGATTTTTACCCTCGCGTTGAGCTAGCGCCACTCCTATCACATAATTTGAGGCATCACACATGATCTTGAATGGCCTACTCCAGTCAGGCCCTCTCACAATAGGAGCTTGGGTCAAAGCAATCTTTATCTTGTCAAATGCCTCCATGCACTCTTCATTCAAATCAAATTCCACATCCTTTTGCAACAATCGAGAGAGAGGTAGTGCTACCTTACTAAAGTCCTTGATGAAACGCCTGATGAATGGATTTTTGTATGGTTTAGAATTTCACAAATAAAATCTCGTTGCTAGTATAGTTTCTAAACCAACAAAGAATCCTCTCATACAAAAATTTGGTTGTCACAAGTAACAAACCCTAAAAATAATAACCGAAGTATTCAAACCTCGGGTCCTCTCTCAAAGAAATTGCAGGGAAGTGTTCTTGTTATTGGTTATGAAGTGTATATTTTGGGGGGTTGAATAAGGAACAAGAAGAGTAAATTGCAAGAATAAAACTAATAGCCAAGAAAGCTCTTGGCAAGGAATGAGAACTAGAAGTCCTATCCTCATTATCTTCCTCAATTGTGACATTGATAAATCCCATATTTAAGGTTTATCTTGTATTGATTTTAAGGAGATTTTATCACTTTTTACCCACATTTATTCAATGAAATAGCATGGTTTCATGATTGTCTCCTAATTTGTGCTTAAGTGTGAAAACATGCTCTTTAGGCCCTTAATTGTTTAATCTTGATTTACCTTTGATTCCATTAGATGCCTTGATATATTTGTTAAGTGATTTCAAATTTAGGAGGCAAAGATTGGATCAAGGGAATGAAGGAAAAGCATGTAAAAATGGAGAACTTATGAAGAAATGAAGGAATCGCAAAAGCTGTCAAGCCGACCTCTTCGCACTTAATCGATCATGACTTGATCTACAGAGGTCCAAATAATGTGATTTCAGTTGCGTTAGAAAGCTAACATCTGGGGCTTCAAAATAATATAAGATTTGCCATAGTTGCATCGCGGATAGGGGCGCGCACGCGCACGGTACGTGTACATGCCGATGGTTGCACATGAGTCACTTAATGCAACTCATGGCCAGCGATTTTAGAAGCCTTGTGGGCCCAATCCAACTCATTTCTGATGCTATTTAAGCCAAGGATTGAAGGAGAATTAACATACTTTGGATCATTAGTCATAGTTTAAGCTTTAGAAGTAGTTAAAGTTAGTTTCTAGAGAGAGAAGCTCTCACTTCTCTCTCTCTAGAATTAGGATTAGGTTTTAGATCTAGATCTACTTCTTCTCCTCTTCTAATTTTTCTTTTTCTTTCCTAATTGTTCTCTTGTAGTTGTATAATTTTTTTTTCTTGTAATTCATTTGTATTGTTAGTTGTAGTTTATGAACTTTCTTTTGTAGATCTACATTTCTCCTTCAATGCAATTGGTAAGTTCTTTGTTGTTTCATAATTGTTTTCCTTTTCTGTTGGTTATCTCTTGCTATTCTAGTTAGATCTCTCTTTAATTCTTGCAATTCATGTTGTTTACTTTTATTTCCTTCTATGTGTTTAATAAAATGCCTCTTCTAGATATGAGTTAGATTTTGTTCCTCTTGGCTTTGGTAGAGTAATTAGTGACGCTTGAGTTATCTAATGCCTTTGATGATTGATAATTAGAAGTTGCTAATTGACTTGGATACCAGTAAAGCTAGTCTTTCCCTTGGGAGTTGGCTAGGACTTATGGAATCAAGTTAGTTCATCCACTTGACTTTTCTCCATGGTTAGAGGTTAACTAAGTGGTAGCAATGGACAATTTGTGGTCACCATTGAGAAGGATAACTAAAATAGGACTTCTAGTTCTCATATCTTGCCAAGAGCTTTGCTAGTTGCTAGTTTATTTTCATTACTATTTACATTTCATGCCTATTATCCCAAAAACCCCTAAAACATACCTCATAACCAATAACAAGACACTTTATTGTAATTCCTAGGGAGAACGACCCGAGGTTTCAATACTTCGGTTTATAATTTTAGGGGTTTGTACTTGTGACAAACAAATTTTTGTATGAAAGGACTATTGTTAGTTTAGAAACTATACTTTACAACGAGAGTTTATTGAGAATTCTAAACCGTCAAAAAGTCCACTCATCAGACATCAATTGTTCATTGCTCCCACTTATTCAACCTCTAGCTATGAAGGCAAGTCAAGTGGATAAATCAACATGAATCCTCAAGTCCTAGTCAACTCCTAAGGAAAGACTAGAGTTAGCAGAATTTAAGATAACTAGCAACTTTCAATTATCAATCAACAAAAAGAGTTTGATAACTCAAGAGTTTCCAATTACTCAACCAAAGCCAAGAGGAGAAAAATCTACACTAACATCCTTCCAAGCATTTAATCAAACACTTGGAAGGCATAAAAGCAAAGCAAGATAGAATTGCAAGAAAAGTAAATCTACAACTACCAATTGCAAGGAAATTAACAACAAGAAAGAAATTAAACAATAAAAGGAATCAAACACAAAATTGTATTAAAAGAGAATAGAAGAAACAAAAGTGCATCAACAACAAAGTAAACAATTGCAAGAATAAAATGCTAAACTAGAGAGAAGAAAGGTTGAGGAACAAGAATTGCAAAAGGAAAAGTAAATCAAGGCAAGAATTAAACCTAGATCTAAGAAATTCTAATCTAACCTAATCCTAATTATATAGAGAAGAGAGAGCTTCTCTCTCTAGAAACTATCTAAAGAATTCTAAAAATTCAATTATGACTCCCCCCCCCCTTGACTCTCATTGATTTCTGCATATATTAAGCTTAGAAGTGAGTTCGATTTGGGCCTGGGAAGCCCAGAATTCGCCCCCAGCGTTTTCACTTTAATGAAGTCACGTGCGAACATCGACGCGTACGCGTGGGTCACGCGTACGCGTCGCTTGACAATTTTGCTTCCAGGCGTATGTGTCATGTACGCGTACGCGTCGCCATGCGACTTCAATTCCCTGAGTGCGCGTCTGCTACGCATGCGCGTCGATGATTGCATTCCAAATCCTTGATTTTCCATGATTTCTCCACTTTGCATGCTTTTCTCTTCATTCCTTTGATCCATTCCTAGCCTTTCCAACCTGAAATCACTAACAAACGCATCAAGGCATCTAGCGGAATCAAAGGTGAATTAAAATTAACCCATTAAGGGCCTAAAAAGTATGTTTTCACTCTTAAGTACAAATTAAGGAGAAATTATGAAACCATGCTATTTCATTGAATAAATGTGAGAAAAGGGTGATAAAATCCCCTAAATTCAGCATAGAATGCACCACCAAATAGTGATACATCAAATCTCCCCACACTTAAACCAAGCATGTCCTCATGCTTAAATCAAGAAAGAAACAAAGGGTACTATCATTTATTCAATGTAACTAAACTATAGCAATCTACTTACATGCAACTATCTAAATGAATGCAATTGCTTGGTCAAAATAAATCAATTCCTAGGAAAACTAATATAAGCATAAGGGCCAAAGATGTTAACAACCAAGCCAAACCACAATTGAATTGAGTTATTAAAGATTTTACAAACTTGCTAGAAAAATGATGAATCTAGGTGAAAACATGTAATTGAGCATCGAACCCTCACCGGATGTGTATCCGCTCTATTCGCTCAAGTGTATAGGGTCGATCCACTCAATTCTCCTCTAATCATGCTTTCCAAAATTTGTTTTTCATCTAACAATCAACAATCATTTCATGCATGCATACAAATATCATGAGGTCTTTTCCATAGGTTGTAATGGGGCTAGGGTCAAGGTAGGATGCATATGGTCAAGTGAGCTTGAGATTTGAATCTTTGATAAGTTTAAACTTCCCACCTAACCTATGACAACCTATGCAATTTCAAAGCTAACCTAACTACCCATTTTTTACTTTTCACATACTCATGCATTCTTTTCTTGATCACAACTCATATGCATTGAGTATTGTTGAGCTTCACTTTAGGGTATTTTGTCCCCTTTTTATTACTTTTTTTTTTCTTTTTTTCTATTTGTTTTTCTATTTGTATATTTTTTTTATTTCCTCATTTTTTTTCTTTTTGCAATAAAGTATATACAAAAGTATCAATGCATATGGTTTTATATTTAATTAACACATGAGTATGTATCCAATTCCCAATATTTCAATAGAAATACAAAATACAACCTTTTTCTCAACCAATCTCCCAAGTTTTTTTCCACACTTGAATGATACACACTCACTAGCCTAAGCCAATCAAAGATCCAAATAAAGGACATTTATTACTTTTCTCTTTAAGGCTTGTAATGTGCTAAATTAAGAACAAGTGGGTAAATCGTAGGCTCAAAGTTGGCTAACAATGAAAGATGAAAGGTAAGGCTATTTGGGTAAGTGGGCTAAATGAAACAATGGCCTCAATCATATAAATGCATGTCTACACAAAATAATGGACATAAAGAATCAAACAAATCAAAGATTACAATCATAGAAAGAGAATAATGCACACAAGAAGGAAAATAAGTGGTTATAAGATGTAACCACACCATTAGGCTCAAAACTCACAAGCTTGTCTTCTTAACTTAAAAATCATGTTCCACAAGATATATAATTCAATCAAGTTCAATGAAAAATTCTTACTCAAATCAATTGGGATGTCCTATAGATAAATTCTTAAAAAATTCCATTATATTGACTAAGCTTATTATGTACATATATGCAAAATAGGAAAATGTAACTAAAAATCCTAAAAGACCTAAGAATGAAATGCGAAAGTGTTGGGATTAGGAACTTGTCACCCAAAAACGCCGACTGGTCGGACGACCTCCCCACACTTAAAGTTTGCACCGTCCTTGGTGCATTCAAAGATGAGTAAGGGGGGTACGACGACTTGCCGAGTTACCACCTTCAGCTGGTAGGTCAACCGGTTGCTGCATGTTCTTTCTTCCGCTTCCCTTTTAGCTTATAATGACTCATCCTGAGGATAGAAGACATGATAGTAAGAAAAGTAAATGCAAAAGCAAGGAAGCATACATTGTTGGAATGAGGTAATAATCATTAAAATTAAGTGAGTGACCCATTGTGTGACATTAATGAATTAAAGTGTGTGAGTTCTAAGATGCATGCGGTCTAGAACACACACTAGCATAAAAAGAACTACGTCACAATTACACAAAAGAATTATGCACTCCGCTCATCCTAATATGCTTGAGATGCTCTAAACTTGTGGGTTAAAACAACTAAACAAGCAATAAAGAAGCATGAAAGCATTCAAGCCAAAAACATATGGATGCATATGATCAAGAAGCACAATGCATTATGATAAATGCACAACATCCATCAAAAATTGCCTAATCAAAGAAAAAGGGTCAAATCACATGGTGGCCAAATCATGCAATTCAAAAGAATTAAAAAGCTTGAGGGCAATGTCATTCACTCGGTGTTCACAGTTGTTCAAAAAAGAAACTCAAAACCAAGTATCAAAATATAATCTCAATGATGAAATCCAACAATGACAATTAACAACAATGATGTTAAACAAACATCTCATTAACAATCAGCAGCAATAAGCAGTAAGTAAGATGAATGATCCAACACTTATAATGAAAAAGAGAAATTCAAACAAAAATAAAACTAATTAAACAACTAACTAACTAAAAGGAATAGTTATAAATGGTGTTTGGTAGTGTTGGATGAGGGGTAAAAGAAGGGAAGAAGAGAGGAGAAGGAAAGAAATGGAAAGAAGATGAGAAAAGAAGTGTGTGAAAGAAAGGGCATCCACGCGTACACATTCATCGACGCATGCGCGTGGGGATGGTGAAATGGAAGCAACGCGTACGTGTGGATGGCTTATTCAAAGAGCGACGCGTGCGCGTGGGTTGCTTGCACGAAAGGCACAGTGTTCACGCGATGCTCGCGCAACTCTTTGGAAAATGGCTTGGAGATGAAATTTTTGAATCCACGCATACGCATGGCTGACGCGTGCCCGTGGATGGTTGAAAATACTTGGGTTACCCGTACACGTGAGGCACGCGTACGCGTGGATTGGTGCTTTGTTTTTCAAAATTTTTCATGTTTTTGCACCAAACCAAGCATTCCAAACCTCCTAATAGCTACCAAAACATCATAAAACCTTATTTAACATACTAAACTATCAACAAAACTCAACAAATCAATCAAAACATGAAATTAAACTAGTTACCAATATTTACAAAAGAGAAAAAAAAAGAAGGATGTTACCATGGTGTGGTGTCTCCCACCTAACACTTTTATTTATTGTCCTTAAGTTGGACTTATGGGGAGCTCCTCATCAAGGTGGCTTGTGCTTGAAGCTATCTTTGAACATCCACCAATGCTTGAATCTCCAATAAGCTCCATTCTTCAAAATTAATGTCATCAAGCCTTGATGGAGTTCTTCACAAAACATTGGGCTCCCAAAACTGATTCTCTTTGTGCGATCCGGGATCCCACACTTTGTTTTGACACCCGTCTTCAAGTTGATTCTCATTAGTCCATCCGGGTGGTGAGCAGGATGAATTCTTAATTAAGCAACCAAACATCCTCCTAGACCCACCTAATTGATCACTAGTCCAACCGTTTTATCTCACCTTTGATGCATCAACCAAAATGAGCCTTGATTTGCAATGCCAACCACGAAACATCCTTCTCTTGCGCTTCATCCCACAAATTTCCCTAAGTTGTCCATCCGTTTCAAGCAAGCCATATTCGAGTGGTATAATAAAGCTAATAGAGATGAATTTCACCAACTCAAATGTAGGAGTAGATGACAACCTAGGCAAAGAAGCTTCCACGGGGCTCACCCACTCACTATCCGAAATCGGATAAATAATGTCGACCTCTAGCAACCGGGTGACCTCCTTCTTCACAACCTCTATAATGGTGGGATTTAAACGCCTTTGAGGTTGCCGAACGGGTTTGGCTCCTTCTTCTAGGAAAATTCGGTGTTCACAAACTTGAGGGCTTATGCCAACTAAGTCCGCCAAGCTCCACCCAATAGCCTTTTTGTTTCTCCTTAAGATATTAAGCAACTTCTCCTCTTGTTGGGAGGTGAGCTCCTTTGCAACAATCACCGGGAGTTTTTGGTTATCTTCAAGAAAGGCATATTTTAGGTGGGGTGGAAGTGGTTTCAAATCTACATTTTGTTCATGACTTGGCACTTGGTCGTCTGGCAACACTGGAGGTGATAAGGCATCTTCTTCACATACATGGGAATTCCCCACACTTGGACCTTGAATCATACTTTTCTCATCAAAACCATCATGGTGGACTTCGGCCACCACATTATCAATCATATCACACCGGAAAATAGAATGATCCTCCGGTGGATGTCTCATGGCTTCATCAATATTAAAGCTCACCTCTCTTCCATCGATCTCAAAAGAGTAGGTACCCGGAAAAGCATCTAATTTGAACCGGGAGGTCTTCAAAAATGGCCTCCCAAGAAAGATAAATGATGTCCTTCCAGAATCACTAGGGGCATTTCAAGAATATGAAAATCAATCAGAAAGACCAACCGCTTTATACTCACTAGAACATCCTCCGCAATACCAACTATAGAAATTATGCTTTTATCCGCCAAAACAAACCGGGCGGCCGATCATTTCAACGGTGGAAGCTTCAAGACCTCATAAACCGACAAAGGCATGATACTCACACAAGCACCTAGATCACACATGCAATCAACAAATTGTATCCCATCTATAGTTCAAGTGACTAGGCAAGGACCGGGGTTACCACATTTTTCCGGTATATCGCCCATCATAGCCGAAATTGAGCTTCCTAATGGAATAGTTTCTAAATCATGGATCTTCTCCTTGTTCATGCACAAATCCTTTAGAAACTTTGCATATTTAGGGACTTGACGGATAGCATCAAAAAGAAGAATGGTTACCTCAACCTTTTTTAATATCTCCACCATCTTGGGATCTAGCTCAACTTGCTTCTTGGTCTTCCTTGCCAATGTGAGAAATGGAATTGGAGTAGCTTCTTGCAAGACATTTCCATCCTTAAGAACTCTGCTCCTTGGTTGAGCAATCACTTCTTCAACTACCTCTAGTACCTCATCCTCCTCTTCAATGTCTTCTACCACCACCACATCCTCATCTTGAGTGACATCTCTTGAACTTGGCTCATCGGGAATCCTCTCTTGCAATTTTGTGCCGGACTTCAAGGTGATGGCATTGATGCCACCCTTGGGGTTGGGTAAAGGTTGAGAAGGTAATGCACTAGAGCTTGAGGGTTGAACATTAGAGGTAGAGGTTAGTTCCATACGGGAAAGATGGGCTTGGATGGTTGAGGTAAGACCGTTGATGCTAGAGT
The DNA here is from genome assembly GCF_000816755.2 of Arachis ipaensis. NCBI lineage: Eukaryota > Viridiplantae > Streptophyta > Magnoliopsida > Fabales > Fabaceae > Arachis > Arachis ipaensis. The sequence continues at coordinate 45,185,724 of NC_029788.2, read as the reverse complement.
TAAATGAGGCTTGAAACTCTCTCTGACCTAGATAATTATTTACTATAAATTTCACTTCTTTATAATTCAACGATTTATAACTGTGTTGGTTGTTATTCTTGTGAATCTCTGAATGATTTTAAGTATTAGACTATTTTGAAATTATTACTTTTGTCCTTGAGTGATAATGGCACTTTAGATGTGCCAGTAAAGTTAAAAAGATTAAACCTTGTACACATGAAGGACATAGCCATAATTCAATGAGTAAAGAAGAGTCATCAAAATATGGTATTTGAACTTAGAGATTGGGTTTAGATTCATTGGAGGAAAAAAGAGAATCTCATTCAAAGAAAAATAACACATGTTGCTAAAGAAGATAGACCATTCCAAGTGTTGGAGATTATTAAGGACAATTCTAACAAGAATAATTTTTTTTGGTAAGTATTATGGTCCAGCTGTATTTAGTGTATCTAATTTTTCTCCTTTTGATATATATGCAAATTCGAGGATGAATCTTTTTTAAGAGGGAGAGAATAATACATGTTCAAGAGAGCAATTTTGTCATTTTAGGGAGAAGGTGCAGAATGGTAATCTTGCCATTTTCAAGAATTTGAATACTAGAAGAATTATATTATGCCGTTCTTGGACTTTAAGGAGACCAAGAGTTCGTCTAAAAAATAGTAGTGCTAAAATGACGACACTCACAAGACCCATTGAGTTAAATCAAGATAGCAAGAAGTCCAATAGTGCTTTTTAAATTCGGTAGAAGGCGTAAATCTAGCATTAATTTTGAAATTGTGTAGTCTTTATTTCAGTTTGTTTTGTTGTTAAAAAGTGTCACAAATTTGATTTGATTTTGATTTACTTAGTAGTAAGTTTACGAGTTTTAAGTTTAAATCAAATATGATCTAATTCAATGAGATCAAATTTGATTTAAATTAGTTACCATATCTTTTAGGATCTTTAATTTAAATTAATAGGGTTAATTTTATAGTCATATTGATAAACCCCGTTTTTAGGGTTTATCTTGTGTTGAATTTAGAGCATTTTATCAACCTTTTCTCACATTTATTCAATGAAATAGCATGGTTTTGTGATTCTCCCTCATTGTGTGCTTAAGTGTGAAAACATGCTTTTAGACCTTTAATTTGATGATTTTAATTCACCTTTGATTCCACTAGATGCCTTGATTTATTTGTTAAGTGATTTCAGGTTGAAAAGGCTAGGAATTGATCAAAGGAGTGAAGAGAAAAGCATGCAAAGTGGAGAACACATGGAAAGACCAAAGATTCGGATGCAACCATCCATGCGCACGCACAATGGATGCGCACCCGTGGATCGCAAAAGCCTAAGGGATGCGCACACGTGCTGTACGTGTACGCGTCGGTGCTGGCACGTGATTTTTAAGTGAAAACGTGCCCAGCAAATTCACAGAGAGTGTGGGGCCCAATCTGAACCAACTTTGGCGCCAAAATGCTTAAAAGGACCAAGGATTGAAGGGGAATGCATCATCATGAATCATTAAGGGTTTTAGATCTAGCTTTAGTATTAGTTTTAGAGAGAGAAGCTCTCACTTCTCTCTAGAATTAGGATTAGGTTTAGGTTAACAAGCTTAGATCTAGGTTTTAATTCATGCTTTCATCTACTTCTACCTCTAAATTCTTTGTTGTTACATTTTGTTCTTCTATTCTTTTGTTGTAATTTCTTCTATTTTGATTCTATACTTTGTTGTTGATCTACTCTTGTTCCTTTTATTTTCATGTTAATTGTGTTCTCTTTTATTGATGTTGTTAATTCTTTGTAATGAGTTGTTGTTAGATTTTATTCTTGTTGTTGTCAATTTATTACTATGCTTTTCTTTTATACCTTCCAAGTGTTTGTCAAAATGCTTGAAAGGATGTTAGAGTAGAATTTTATGTTCTTGTCTTGGGAAGGTAACTTAGGAATTCTTGAGTTACTAATGTCCAAGTGATTGATAGTTGGTAGCCATTGACTCTAGCTCTCATTAATTCATTTAGTGAATAGCTAGGACTTATGGACTTGGATTGATATAGCTCACTTAATTTCCCTTTGCTTCTTAGAGGATGCCTTAGTGGGATTAATCCTTGTAATTATCATATTGTGGTTAGTAATAAGGATAGAGATCCTTAACCACCAAACCTTGCCAAGACCTTTTCATCATTTGAATTACTTTACCATTTACTTTTCTTGTTTCTTATCCAAAACCCCAAGATATACATGTCCATAGCCAATAACAAGAACACTACCCTGCAATTCCTTTGAGAGATGACCCAAGGTTTGAATACTTCAGTTATTAGATTCATTAGGGATTTGTACTTGTGACAAACAAATTTTTGCATGAAAGGATTATTGTTGGTTTAGAAACTATACTTCGACGAGATTTCATTTGTGAATTCTATACCATCAATTTTCCATTCATCAAAATGGTGCCGTTGCCGGGGATTTTTAATGGTGTTATGTTATTGGTTATTTTATATATGTGAATATTGTGAATATGTTTGTCTTTTACTTGTTTGTTAGTTTTTGTTAGCTTTAGGACTTAGTTAGTTTGTTTTTGCTTCCACCATGAATTCTCACCATTTTGGCTATGAGTTTGGTTCTAATTGTGTTATAGAAAATGTGAACTTCAATGACAACATGTATCAAGGATGGAACCAACAAAGATGGGAGGAGCCTCAAGGAATTGATCACTCCTATTGGCAACAACCTCCGGATACTTATAGGTACAATCACTATCCTAATGCATGTCAATTCAATGGCTATGGTGACTCTTTTTGTGACAATCAACAACCACCATCATATGCCTATGAATCTTATCCTTAATATGAACCTCAACCATACTCACAAGCCTTTCCTTACCAAACACCTTCATATGACCTTTATCCATCATATGACCAATCACCCCTACATTATCCTTGTGACCATTACGAGCAAGAACCTTTAGAACCACCACAAGCCTATCATGATTACCACCAAGAACCACCTCAATACACGCCATCTCCATACCCTTCTCAAGTAGAACCACCTTCCTACTATGAACCCTTTCCCCAAAATAATGAACCCTTTTATCCACCCCAAGCCTCAATGGGTGATTCTCTCACCTTGCTACTTCAAGGACAAGCAGATATACAAAGGAACATCCTAGAGTTTGTGACCAACTTGACCAAGGTAGTGCACACTTTAGCCTACCAATGCTTGAACACTCAAGGTGCTTCCGTAGCCGCATGTGAAGGATCAAAAGAAGAGCAAAGCACGAAGATTAGATTGAAAAGCCAGGTGGAGAAGGAGGAGTTGGGTTTTGTATTGGGACACTTGGAGAAATCTATGATCGTTGAAGAAAAGGAAGAAGTGGTTGAAGATTTAGGAGATGCGGAACCACCATGGGAGTCTCAACAACCTCCGGAGTATATCAAAATTGAAGAATATGAAGAGGTTGATCAAGAGATAGATTCAATCATCAATGCCTTTTTATCCAAAATTGAATCACCTCCCATTAGGTGTGAAATTGAAGTTATTGAAGACAACTCCAAGCCAAGTGATATTGGTAACCTTGTCGAAGACCCTTCCATTAAATGTGACCTTGATATTGAATTGGGCTTCACACAACCCCCAAAACTTGATTCGATTGATGATGAGGAGGAATTGGAAGAAGTTGACAAGCAAGAAGAAATTGAAAGAAGTTGTCAAGAAGTGGAAACAACTAAGGAGGATCCTAAGGGAGTAGACCTCGCATTGTCTAAGTGTGGGGAAGTTTCCCTTCCTAAATCACCATCCAACACAACACTCAAGTGGGTAAAATTCTTTCCCTTAAGCTTCACTTTCTTACTTGAATATGGCTTGATTGAAACGAATGGGCAACTTAGAGCTCTTTGCGGAGTCAATAGCAAGAGGGAGTTGTGTAGTGGTTGGAAGCTTAGTATTAGGCTCATTAAGATCGAACCTTCAAGGCGTAGGCATCATGATTGGATGAATGCTACTTTGTGTGGGTCTAGGAGGATGATTTGGCTTTCCAAAGAGAATTCCATGTGTCAACCACCCGGATGGAAGAATCATAATAATCAACTTGAAGACGGATGCGAAAATAAGACATGGTATCCCGGTTCGCACTTTGAAGACCAACTTTGGGACCTCATATCTTGGGTTGAACTCCACCCAAGCTTGGTGAAGACAGTTGGAATTTCTGACAACCAATTGAGGAGCAAAAATCCTTGGAGATTCAAGGATGACTACAAACACAAGCCACCTTGATGAAGAGCTTCCCAAATGTCCAACTTAAGGACTCGAAATAAAAGTGCTAGGTGGGAGACACCCCACCATGGTAAACTCTTTCCACACTCTTGTAGATTTGATTAATAAGTTATTTGAGTTGCCATTATAGGTAGTTTCTCTCTTCATATAGTCTTTATCTTAATGCGTTGAGTTTGCTTGTGAAGCAAGTTTTCTTTACTTGTACTTGAAAATTTTCAAAAGCCAAAAAGATTTTTGTTAATTTTGTAATTTTGGTTGGTTTTGAGTTGTAGGTAGTGTTAGAGGGATTTTAAGTTGTTTTTAGCTGTTTCTGAACAAAAAAAGGGGGGCAGGGACGCGTACGCACGCTGTACGCGTACGCGTCGAAGAGCGGATGCAGCCCCATACATGATTCCAGAGAGTTGGGCAAATGTAATGCAAACACTGGGCATGGGGCACAAGGGAAGGCACGCGTACGCGTACATGACTTGTACGCGTCGATGAGTCCAAATAGATCCCATACATTTTCCAGAGAGTTGCGCAACTCTCGCAACCTCACTAAGCGTGTGGCACAATCCTCAATCCACGCGGACGCGTACCTTCCGCGCACACATCAACGCGCACTCTCTCTATCCACGCTTAAGCGTATACAACGCTTGCGCATCCATTCCTTCTTCATCCACCCACGCAGACAGGTAGAGGACGCGTACGCGTGGATTCAAATTCATTAACCCCAGGGACGCGGAAGCCCTAGCATTTGCGCAGCCTTTCCCCTCAACGTTTTGCTTCTCCTTCGTCTCCTTCTCACTCACAGAACCTCCATTGCCACCTCAAGCTCTGCAAGCACCACCACCCACCAACTCCGGTGACCCACCGCTGCCGATTATAACCCCCCTCTCTCCGTCTTCCCTCCCTCACTGTCTTTTCCCTTCTCTCGCTCTCAGCCGTACCCCCTTCTGCCGCCAACCATCACCGCTGTGACCACCACAGCCACCAGCGAGCCCCCACCACCATCACCATAACCTTTTCTCTCTCTTTCCTAT
>NC_029788.2:45171579-45179821 GCF_000816755.2 Arachis ipaensis | reverse complement strand
CCCATCACTCTGCTACTCCGCCCCTACTCTGCCCGACGCTGAACCCTGTGCCGCCGCGAGCTCAACCAAGCCGCCACTATCTCTAGGCGGCGCTGCTTCCCCTTTCCTTCCCATTTTCCAGTTCCTTCTATTCCTGCTACCTTTCAGGTTCCCCTGCCTCACCACTACTCTGTTTTCTTTCTTTTTAATCAATTCTTCTGATTAATATTAGTTAGATTAGTTGACTAATTTCTGTTTGTTAGGCTAGCTTAGAATTGCATGCGGTTAGGTAGCTAGGTTGTGGTTAGAAGATTCTAGGCCTGATAAGTGATCTGTTCTTGTTATCTGAATGGCTAAATATTGTTGCTTTGCTGAATGTTGTGGTATGATATCCTGCGCACTCTTGTAACTGCTATGCTACTTCTGTTTCATAAGATTTGTTTTACTGCTGCCCTGCTGATATCATTTGTGTCTCTTACTTGTATATGCAATCCTTGTTTACATCTTGTTTGTTACATGTTTGATGGATTCATATGCCCTGTTTTTGCTGCTATTTGCTATCCGGGAACATCTGATTTACTACCGGAATGCTGCCAAAATTTCTAGAAATTATATTGTTCTTAAACTTGCAATCTAAGAGTTGAACTTGATACTTTTGAATTTGAGATTTACTTGACTTACACCAAGTTCTATTCATAGGTTACGTTGGTCGGCAATTCCGTTTTTATTTTGCTTCCCGTTGATAGCATTGAAAAAAATTAGTTCAAGGAGTTGTTTGTCAGATTTCTGTGTCAAACATTCCATATTTCAATTTAATCTTAGTGACCATGGGCATTGTTGATGAACCACTTTTCTATTGTATGCTCTTATGCAAATTCATATTTCATCATCAATGACTTGCATCATCCTCATGAATGTGAGCATGCTTGTTTTTTATATACCTCTTGAGCTTCTTGTGGTTAAGTCCCATGATTGTCATGCCACTGACTTCTGACCTAGTTTTCTAACTTCTAACTTTGTTGACTCTCTAATTCCTTTTTCTTAGTTTTCACATTAACTCTTTTATATTCTTTCGGGCATGATGACTAGTGTGGCTTGACAAACAAGTGTTCTATTATTGTTGCATGATTTCTTGGTTGCATTTTGGATTGCATTCTATATCTCTGTTTGCTTGCATTCCAAGTTTTCATCTTTTTGACTCACTTCATGATTACCTGTCATTCCTCTTGCTTTTTGTATGTGCTTAACGCCTTGCTTTATATTCCTCCACTTGGCTTAATTGTTTATATCCTGTCATATTTGTTTTTTAGGATGTCTGATAAAGAGAAAGCTAAGGTCACCTCTAGAAAGAGGAAGAAACCTCAATCCTCTGCTGCTTCTCCTTTCACAAATTATGCTAGAACCCCCTTTCGGAAAAGGATAAAGCATACCAACAACTGCCACCTACCGACGCTCACAGGTTTCCTAACCTATACTGTGAGCTCCGCTTTCCAAACTACCGGCCGAAGAACCTCAACATAAAGAAGAAACTGGCCATTCCCACTGACCCGAGGTAATCCATTCATGCCCGTATTGAGGGAATGGGTCTAGGTTTTGTTTATAGGGAGCTGGGTAGGGTAAACACCTCATGGGTTCAGGAGTTTTACTGTAATTTTTTCAGATATAACCTTGAGTCGGTCTACCTACGAGGAAGAATGATATTGGTTATAGAGGTGGCTATTGAGGATGTACTCGGCTGCCTGCCTAAGGCTAGCGACACAGATGCATATGTACAGGCTGGAGTCGAGATACATTGTATGACGTATGATTATGATACTTTGAGGAGTGTTATTGCCACCCTGGATGCCCCTTGGGTGATGGATGCTGACAACAGGAAACCCAAGGGGATGTTATTTGCTTATCTGACGAAGGAGGCTTGGACATGGCAACAAATCCTTGCACACTATGTCATGCCGACCACCCATTTTACTGAGATTCTGGTGGACATGCTCGTCCTTATTAGTTGTATCATGGAGGGGAAGGAGGTATACTTCTCCCGCTTGATCAAGAGATTCCTGTGGCGAGGGCATGTCCATGGCACACTCCCATTCCTGACTTTGATCACTGAGATGGCTGAGTGAGCCGATGCTCCATGGAGAGTGGATGATGAGTCACCACCCCCAGTCCACAAAAAGGAGGAAGTGATTCTGTGGGGGACATGGGTGAATGAGAAGCCTCCATCCCGGCCTCGCTCTAGAGCTAGAGCCAGAACAGCAGCGACACCTGGCCCTCCATCTTCCTCGGCCGCAGCAGGTCCATCAGCACCAGTAGCACTGATAGCACCACCACCAGCACTCCAGCCGACATATCTGTTGGTACAGCATCTGTTCCGCTTCATGGAGCGTAGTGAGCGCCGCATCATGCGACGTCTTGATAGAGTGGATCAGATATTGGTAGCAATGGGCGTCGAGTTGCCCCCTATTGCCGACCCTTCTTCGGGGGAGGAGGAGGGGCATGAGGAGGAGCAGGCTCAGCAAGAGGCACCTCCACAGACACAGGCTACCCTAAAGGCGCAGCGGCCTCCCGAGGAGCCACAGCGTTAGCCCCAGCCAGATGTGACAGTTGACCCTCACCCCGAGCCTGAGCAGTAGCATCGAGGACAATGTTCCATTCTAAGTGTGGAGAGGTCACTGTCGTCACCGTCGGTGGGATTGCCATTTTAAGTGATGAGTTCGGATATTTATCACTTATTTTATGTTATTTTTAGTACTTCGCACTTTATTTCTACTGCACTTTTGGATTATTGTATATATTTGTTATTTTGGATACTTTTATTTTAGTTGTTGCATTTTACACCTTGCATTCTAGATATTTCATACTTTTAGTTAGATTTGCTTTATGTAGTTGTTTTAGCTCCTTGGTTGTGATTGGAAATGTATTTGGATTGTTGAAACCCAAAGTTTACCCTTTTTACGTAAGAAATTTGGTTTGATTGAAAGAAAAAGAATGGATAAACTAAGAAAATTTTAAAATTTCTAAATCACAACATTGCATTTAGAATAAGCTTAGTCAAACAATGAAATTTTCCAAAGAATTTATCTATAGGGCACCACCCCAATTGATTGGAAATTTTTGTGGAACTTGCTTGAATTATATATTTTGTGGAACATGTTTTGAGCTAAGAATACAAGCTTGTGAGATTTGAGCCTAATAATGTGGTAACATCCTATAACCACTTATTTTCCTTCTTGTGTGCAATTGTTCTCTTTCTATGATTGTGATCCTTGATTTGCTTAATTCTATATGTCTATTATTCCTTGTATTCATGCATTTATATGATTGAGGCCATTGTTTTATTAGCTCACTTATCCAAATAAGCCTACCTTTTACCTTCCATTGTTAGCCAATTTTGAGCCCATGCTTAACCCAATTGTTATTTATTTTAGCACATTACAAGTCTATAGCGAAAAATAATAAAAGTCCCTTGTTTGGATCTTTTATTGGTTTAGGCTTGTGAGAGTGTTTATTATTCAAGCTGGAGAGATTTGAGAATATTGGTGGGGATAAAAGGGTGCTTTGTATTTTTATATTTGGGATTTGGGTGCATACTCATGTATTAATCAAATGTTAAACCTTGTGCATTGATGTTCTTGTCTATAGTTTGAAAGAAAGAAAAAATGAGAAAAACAAAAGAAAAAGAAAAGAAAAAGAAAAAATATGGAAAAGAAAAGAAAAAAATAATATAGAAAAAGAAAGAAAGAAAAGAAGAAAAGAAAGCAATAAAAAGGGGACAAAATGCCCCCAAAGTAAAGTCAATAAGAATCAATGCATAAGTGTTGAGAAATGAAGAGAAAATGCATGAGTATGTGAAAAAGTAGAGAATGGGTAGTTAGGTTAGAACTTAATTGTATAGGTTATCATAGGTTAGGTGGAAAAGTCTAGGCTAATCAAAGATTCAAATTCAAGTCCACTTAACCATATATGACCCTACCTTGACCCTAACCCCATTACAACCTTTGAGAAAGACCTCATGATAATTGTATGCATGCATTGAATACTTATTGATTGTTAGATGAAGAACAAATCTTGGAAAGCATGATTAGGGGGGAATGGAGTGAATCAACCCCTAAACACTTGAGTGACTAGAGCGGATACACATCCGGTGAGGGTTCGATTGCTCAATAACATGGTTTCACCATAATCATCCTTATTCATGCAAGTTTGTAAATCTTTTTGATAATTCAATACAATTGTGGGTTGGATTTGATTCCTATTGCTTTAGCCCTTATGCTTACATACATTCTCTTGGATGATTAATTTGTTTTGACCAAGCAATTGCATTCATATAGGTAGTTGCATTTAGATAGTTTGCATATAGTCTAGTTGCATTGAATAAATGTCATACCCCTTGTTTCCTTCTTAGTTTAGCATGAGGACATGCTAAGGTTTAAGTGTGGGGAGGTTGATAAACCCTATTTTTAGGGTTTATCTTGTGTTGAATTTAGAGCATTTTATTAACCTTTTCTCACATTTATTCAATGAAATAGCATAGTTTTGTGATTCTCCCTCATTTTGTGCTTAAGTGCGAAAACATGCTTTTAGACCTTTAATTTGATGATTTTAATTCACCTTTGATTCCACTAGATGCCTTGATTTGTTTGTTAAGTGATTTCAGGTTGAAAAGGCTAGGAATGGATCAAAGGAGTGAAGAGAAAAGCATGCAAAGTGCAGAATACATTGGAAAAACCAAAGATTCGGATGCACCCATCCACGCGCACGCGCAATGGACGCGCACGCGTGGATCGCAAAAACCTCATGGACGCACACGCGTGCTGTACGCGTACGCGTCAGTGCTTGCACGTGATTTTTAAGTGAAAACGTGCCCAGCAAATTCACAGAGAGTGTGGGGCCCAATCTGAACCAACTTTGGCACCAAAATGCTTAAAAGGACCAAGGATTGAAGGGGAATGCATCATCATAAATCATTAGGGGTTTTAGATCTAGATTTAGTATTAGTTTTAGAGAGAGAAGCTCTCACTTCTCTCTAGAATTAGGATTAGGTTTAGGTTAATAAGCTTAGATCTAGGTTTTAATTCATGCTTTCATCTACTTCTACCTCTCAATTCTTTGTTGTTACATTTTGTTCTTCTATTCTTTTGTTGTAATTTCTTCTATTTTGATTCTATATTTTGTTATTGATCTACTCTTGTTCCTTTTATTTTCATGTTAATTGTGTTCTCTTTTATTGATGTTGTTAATTCTTTGTAATGAGTTGTTGTTAGATTTTATTCTTGTTGTTGTCAATTTACTATGCTTTTCTTTTATACCTTCCAAGTGTTTGTCAAAATGCTTGAAAGGATGTTAGAGTAGAATTTTATGTTCTTGGCTTGGGAAGGTAACTTAGGAATTCTTGAGTTACTAATGTCCAAGTGATTGATAGTTGGTAGCCATTGACTCTAGCTCTCATTAATTCATTTAGTGAATAGCTAGGACTTATGGACTTAGATTGATATAGCTCACTTGATTTTCCTTTGCTTGTTAGAGGATGACTTAGTGGGATTAATCCTTGCAATTATCATATTGTGGTTAGTAATAAGGATAGAGATCCTTAACCACCAAACCTTTCCAAGACCTTTTCATCATTTGAATTACTTTACCATTTACTTTTCTTGTTTCTTATCCAAAATCCCAAGATATACATGTCCATAGCCAATAATAAGAACACTACCCTGCAATTCCTTTGAGAGATGATCCGAGATTTGAATACTTCAGTTATTAGATTCATTAGGGGTTTGTACTTGTGACAAACAAATTTTTGCATGAAAGGATTATTGTTGGTTTAGAAACTATACTTCGACGAGATTTCATTTGTGAATTCTATACCATCAATTTTCCATTCATCACATATATCTAAGAAGATTTGACCCACTTTTAGACTAATTTGTTAGGAATTTATTTAAATACTTTTTGTGAGACAATTTAGATAGTTTTTGATGAATAAATTTTGTGGGTGTTACTATGTACATTTTTCAATGTATATTCAGGTGAGGTGAGTGATTTGTTTTGCTTGTTGTATGAACAAATTTAAAGGATCCAACCTAAGGAAATTCTTTAGTGTTAGTTCTTTGAATTTTTAGCCCTTTGCTCTAGGTTTTCAAGGACATAATTTTTGAAAGTCCAATATAAAAAACTCATCCGATGACCTAGATTGCTAAAACAAATGTTTTAGAGGACTAGTAAAAAAATCTTTTTTTCTTTCAATTCTATTTTCTTATTTGATTCTGTGTTTACGCTGTCTCTTTTCTTTTTTTCCTTTCAATTTTGTTTGGTTTTTTAATCATATATAAAAATAATATTTACTAACTTAAAATGAGAGTATTTTTGTTGTTATAAAGAATAAAAGTAGGTTTTTAGTTTTTTTAAAAAATAATCAAGAATGATTTTGATAGTTTATTCTTTAATTAACTTCAAAATATTCCTACTAAATCTTCACATGCTTTTTGACTTAAAAAAATTTTTGTTGCACATAAATATAAGATGTAAATAGAACTTTGCACATAAATATCACCAACATTTGGTCTGTTTGTTTTTATTTTTTGCTCGGTTGCTTGCAGGGATGAATGGTCAGTTGGGCGGCTAGGTTTGAGCAATGATAGGATGTAAGGAGTCTAGACTTGGATGCGAGCTTGGTGAGAGAGACTGCAGCCATGATCGTCGGTAAGTCGGCAGGTGGAGCCACCTGTAAGGATACTCCAATACTAAAATAAATGTCCGTATGATTAGGCGACTAATTAGGGTAAAAGGATGACATACCTAGAGGAAGGGTAGGTCTCCTCTCTTTATCTGTACTCGTCAGGTGGATTTTTTCGTTTGAATTTCTGTATCTAAAAGCATCCACCAGCTATCCAGACTGCCAGCTGTCTAAATTCTCATTGGGAATGGCTTTGCAAAAGGTGAGTTAGCTCGGACGGATCGAGTCAAATTTAAAATTAGGTTGGTGGACCTTCGGTCGTTATTGGACTGGACCTAAACATTTTTCATTTATCTTAGATCTAATTTTAATACCTTGCAGCTTTCTTCCACATCTATGTGAACAAAGCTTGAATTATCATTATTATTATGGAATTAAGCCTTTGATGGGTGCAGTTTAATTATATATATACACTTGCCTGCACAAAAAACAAATAGCATAAGTCAATCGTAAGAAATAATTATATTTTTTTTCTTAATTATCTCTTTGCATAAACAGATGTCGACACACATCAAGTTGCATTATAATAATTAGTACTTACATAAAAATGCCTTTTCCTTGTCGCGAAAGACACATTGACCGGTTGCACCCTGAAACATTATGTAAAGACAATGACGTACCAAAAAAAATATATTTTTCTATAAAAAAAAACACAGGTACATGCAAGGTCCATAAAAAAAAAGAAAAAAAAGGGATAACATTCTTCATGAAAAGAAAAATAAAATAAAGAGTAAAGTATCGTTTTTGTCTCCAATGTTTGGGATAAGTCTTATTTATGTCCCTAACATTTAAATCGTCCTATTTGTATCCTTAACATTTATAAAAGTGATTCAATGTTATCCTACTATCAATTATACTAACAAATTAGATTATATTTTTCAATTATTCTCACTTGGATGTATTCATTCTCAATTAGGTCTCACTTAGATGTGGTCGATTTTAATATTATACCCACTATTTGTGTTTAGATTTAATTATGTCCCTAGAAAAGTGAATTATGTAAATGTTGTAGGAATTAGTTTCAACATTTGATGAGCTATTTTTTGGAGTAGATCATCAATTCTATCCCAGACATTTGTATTCTAACTTCAATAAGAGATTTTTAAAACTCAAACTAAAGCGCTCATGATGTGTAATTGACGGCAGGATAACATTGAATCACTTTTACAAACGTTAGGGATACAAATAGGACGATTTAAATGTTAGGAACACAAATAGGATTTACCCCAAAAGTTGGGGACAAAAACGATACTTTACTCTAAAATAAAATATTTCTTTGCATTTTTGGATTATTAATCACAAAGTTTAATTTCATAAATATATATAAAAAAATTTAAGGGGTAAAGTTTACTGAGAGAGAGAGATCATGTTAGTAAGAAAAATATATAAAAGTTTGTAATAAAATATTATTAAAATTCTTAATTGTACTTAATTTAGATTTCAAAATCTCAGATTTAATTTTGTTAATTTTAAAATTTTTATTTAAACTGTAATCTCTATTTAAAATTCACAGTTAAACTCATAAGAGTTTAC
>NC_029788.2:45166740-45171108 GCF_000816755.2 Arachis ipaensis | reverse complement strand
TTGTACTAGAGAGAGAGAGTCATTTGAGGGGTTAATATGAGATACAAAGTAAAAAATTTAGATTTAAATTGAGATAATTAAAATTTTAAGGCTCAATTTGAGATTTGAGAACAATTTTAGAGACAAATTTAAGTATTAACTTTTAGCATTTTTTTACTGAGTTTGGCTAGTAATTAGTCAGCACAAGCATTAAATTGTCTTTAACAAATAAATTATATTAACTCATGTGTGTAAAATCTGATAAATTTGTGTGTAAATTATATTGATTTATGTGTACAAATTCTAATAAATATAGGTGCAAACTATATGCTTCATTTGTGTAAATTCATGTAAATATTAGAAATTATTAATGACTAAATATTGACCCAAAATAATAATAATATTTGATGATCCTGGAGACTAACTTTTTAATTATTAGTCTTTCAAAGATTAAATTATAAACATATTAATTACTCACATAATTATATCCATCAAATCATAATTTAATTTTATTTTGAAATAAATTATTTTTATTTATGAATATGCAAAATACTGACAAAATTAACTTAATATAATTTTAAATTTTTATTTATCAACTCTTTAACACCACGCTACCAGCATCCACATCTCACCTCGCCCTTCAATCTCACCACACCACTGCAATTTCACTGTACTATCCCTATCCCACCTTTATCATCTCCATCATCTCTAATCTCTTTGTCACCTCCACAGCCAGAATTGTTTATCATAGCCAACAATAAAATGGATGAAAAACATAACATCAATAGTTCACTTCATATTGTTCAATTTTCTAGAGATGAACAATGAAGCACTTAAGAGTGAGAGAAGAATATATCAAGAAAGATGAAAGAGAGGTGGGTGAGGACAAAGAGGGAGAAAAAGAGAGGGAGAAGGAGAGAGAGAGGAAGAGGGAAGGATGACAATGATAAGGGGAGCCACTGTTGCCGTCACTACCAAGGCAGACAGAGAGGACGTTGTGAAATGGGAAGGAGGACGCACAAAGATGGCATGTGGAAGAGAGGGAAAAAGAAGAAAAGAAAAGGGAAAGAAAAAGGAGGGATTCAGTGGGAGAAAGGCAAAAAGGGGAATTAGCCATTAGCGATTAAGCTCAACCATTACCATGTTTGAAATCCAACCAAGATGGTCATCCCAAACCACTAAACCTCCTCAATACCTCAACGACTATCATTTCCTCAACACCATCCAATGTCTCTTAATCCCCACTAATCACTTATACACTTGTCCATAGCACATCTTTGCTATGTGAAAAATGTGACTGCCATTCCTAAACCATCTTTTTGTCATTAAGTTGTGAAATATTAAGAATGGAGGCATGCCATGAATGAGGAACTTTAGGCTATGGAGATGACTAATACATGGGCACTAGTTCCATTGCCCCAAGGGAAGCATACTATTGGCTGTCGATGGGTCTATAAAATTAAATGTAAGGCTGATGGATCCGTGGAGAGATACAAAACTCGATTGGTTGCTAAGAGTTACACCCAACAAGCTGGCATAGACAATAAGAACACTTTCTCCCCCGTCGCTAAACTCACAATAGTCAGAGTGCTATTCTCTCTCACTACCATTAAGGGTTGGTTCCTTCTCCAAATGGACATTAACAACGCCTTCCTTAATGGGGATTTGCTCGAAGAAGTTTACATGGACTTGCCACTTGGGTACAAAACCAAAGACTCAGGTCTAATTTGCAAGTTGAACAAGTCAATCTATGGTTCCAAACAGGCTTCGCGGTAGTGATTTTGCAAGTTCTCTTCAACCTTGTTGTGTAACAACTTCAAGCAATCTAAACGAGATTATTCTTTGTTTACTTGTCACACTGTTGATAAGATGGTCTATTTGTTGGTATACATTGATGATATTTATCCTGGCTAGTCCCTCTAAAGACATGCTAAGTAAAGTACAGAGGCTACTCAAGTCACTGTTCAAACTCAAAGTCCTCGGTGACCTCAAATTTTTCTTAGGCCATGAACTTGGCCAAATCACCCGAGGGAATTGTGCTAAGCTAGCGCAAATACATCCTCAACATCTTAGAGGACAAAAACTTTGTAACCTATCGGGGCATCATTGGGAGGCTCATGCATCTCACCATTACACGTATGGATATCACATACGCAGTGTCTATGATGAATGGTTTTTTGCGTGGTTTAGAATTTTACAAATGGAATCTCGTTGCAAGTATAGTTTCTAAACCAACAATAATCCTTTCGTACAAAAATTTGGTTGTCACAAGTAACAAACCCCTATAAAAATAACCGAAGTATTCAAACCTCGGGTCGTTCTCCCTAGTAATTGCAATAGAGTGTTCTTGTTATTGGTTATGAAGTATGTTTGGGGTTTTTTGGATAAGAAACAAGAAATATAAATTGCAAAAGAAATAAACTAACAACTAGAAAAGCTCTTGGCAAGGTATGAGACTAGAAGTCCTATCCTAGCTATCCCCCTCAATTGTGATGAGAATTGTCCATTGCTCCCACTTAGTTAACATCTAACTATGAAAGAAAGTCAAGTGGATGAATTAACTTGATTCCACAAGTCTTAGCCTAATCATGATGAAAGACTAGCTTTAGTGGAATTCAAGTTAATTAGCAACTTCTAATTATCAATTAACAAAGGAGTTTGATAACTCAAGCGTCACCAATTACTCTACCTAAGCCAAGAGGAGAAAAATCTATTCTAAAATCCAACCAAGCATTTTGTCAAGTACTTGGAGGGTATAAAAGGAAATCATAGTAAAATTGCAAGAATTATAAATCTACAACTACCAAAATCAAGGAATTAACAACAACAATTCAAAGCAACAATAAAGGAAATCAAAACATGAATTGCATTAAAAGGAAAATAGAAGAACAAGAGTGCATCAATACAAAAGTAGAGAATTACAAGAATTAAATGCTAAACTAAAAAGAGGAAAGGTAGAGGAACAAGAATTGATAAAGGAAAAGTAAATCAAAGCATGAAATTAAACTAGATCGAAGAGATCCTAATCTAACCTAATCCTAATTCTAGAGAGAAGAGAGAGCTTATCTCTCTAGAAACTAACTTTCTCTCCTCCAAACTAAACTAAAACTAATTAACTAACTAATTGGTTCATCCCTCTTCAATCCGTGGGTTAAATAGCATCAGAAATGAGTTGGATTGGGCCCAAAATGCTTCAGAAATTGCTGGCCACGAGTTGCCTTTAGTGAGTCACGTGCAGCTTCCCATGCGTACGCATACATCACGCGTACGCATCTCTAAACGCTAGGAAACTATGGCAAATTTTATATCATTTTGAAGCCCCGGATGTTAGCTTTCTAACGCAACTGAAACCGCCTTATTTGAACCTATGTAGCTCAAGTTACGATCGATTAAGTGCGAAGAGGTCAGGATTGACAGCTTTGCGATTCCTTCATTTCTTCATGAGTTCTCCATTTCTACATGCTTTTTCTTCATTTCCTCAATCCAATCTTTGCCTCATAAACCTGAAATCACTTTACAAACATATCAAGACATCTAATGGAATCAAGGTGAATTAGATTTAGCTATCTTAAGTCCTAAAAAGTATGTTTTCACTCTTAAGCACAATTAAAGGAGAATTTACAAAACCATGCTATTTTAGTGAATAAATGGGAAAAAAGTTGACAAAACCCTCTAAATTCAACACAAGATAAACCCTAAAAATGAGGTTTATCAGTTTACATTGAGCCAATTTCTCTCGCATCCTAGGACTACGCATTTCAATACCTTGCATCATTTGCTGCGATACTTGAGAGGAATAGTAGGCCAAAGTTTATTGTTTTCTATAAAATCAAATTTACTATTCATGGCTTACGTTGATGCGGACTGGGCTGACTGTCCAGAAATAAGAAGTGTGACCAGTTTTTGTGTTTTCATTGGAGATTTTTTGGTGGCTTGGCGATCGAAGAAGCAACATACAGTCTCCAGGTCTTTAGCTAAGTCCGAGTATAGGGATATGGCATCAACCAACTTGGCTCAAAGGACTTCTATCTGATTTCAGGGTCGAAATCAGCCATTCACATTTCTTCCAATCTTACATTTCATGAGAAGACTAAACACATTGAAATTGACTATCAGTTTGTTCGAAAAAGAGTGATGACTGGCCTTATCAAACTCATCCATATTCGAACTCAGCATCAACTTACTAATGTGTTTACCAAACCAGTGACTGGCTCAGTTTACTAACCTAATTTTTCAAGTTTGGCATGCTAAATATATACCTACCAATTTAAGAGGAGATATTATGCTACATGCTTAACTTAATCTATAAGTTGGTTAGTGCTAATGTCAGCAAGTTAGTTACATTTTGTTATTTGTAGTTAGTTCCCTTTTTCTTTCCTTCTCTTTATT
>NC_029788.2:45163212-45166597 GCF_000816755.2 Arachis ipaensis | reverse complement strand
ATATATATATATACTTGATAGATGATGAATGAGAATTATTTTTACTCCCTTGTCTCTAATCATAATAATGTCCATTATTTTCGCCACCACAAAGTGTGGATTTGATTTACTTCACTTTCACTTTATTTTCTAACCAATTAAAGAGGCGATTGAATTGAAAACATTTTTTGGGAAGATAAACACCACTAACAACGAAATTAGAGATAAATAATAATGTGTTTTGGTTGAAAATGAAGATAGGAGGTAGTGGAAGTGACAAAGAGGACAAAGACAATAGAGGTGAAAAAGATAAGGTAAGACAGTAAGGTGGGACGAGACAGTAGTGGAATGGAGCAAGGTGAGGAGTTAGTGACTACTGGTGAAGTAGGTAATGATAAAGAGTTGGAATTAAAAATTTAAGATTAGATTAGATTATAAGAGAATAATTTTAAAATTTCGAGTAATTTTTTAAAATTTGAGTAATTTTATTCTAAATCTATCTCTTATAAATGAAAAGTCAATTTTCTTTTTTTTTTTTCAAAAGTAAATTTATTAGCTTTCTAAATTTTTATGGTTAAAAATATAGTTTATTCCTTCAAAGCACGTAATCTAGCACATTAGCACACCATACTAGTATCCTTGAAGAATTAATTGGTGTGTCCGCCACGTGACTCCTAGTCAACTTCGAACTATGATAATGAGCCAAAAGATTAAACTAAAAGGAATACAGTAGTTATATATATTTCCAGTGGCGGAACCAGAAATTTTATAAGAGGGGGCTAATTAAATATAAAATATAACAAAAAAATTAACAAAATATGATTTGTAGCATATATATAAAAAAAGTAATTATATTATATAAAAGTCAATGTTCAACTACATATTTTAAGATTTTGATATTTTTAAACTTGTTCGACGATGCTTCATGGAACTAAAATTATCAATTATCATCTCTGAAGTGAACAAGTTGTGTCACAGGTTGTTCAATAATATTTTGAACATTACTCAAAGAATCTGAAGCTGAATTTTGTTCATCATATATTCTCTCTTTTCTCTTGAAAAATGAGTGAATTGTTTTCATCTTTAACATTTTTAACTTAACTTGAACTATCTAAAAAAACAAAAATAATTGCATATATGTTATTTTCTTAAAAAAAATATTAAACCTATTGAGCAATAACAAATAACTTTAGAAACAGAAATATATAATAACCAAAAATAAAGTTATTGATTTACCTTATTATTTTTTTATTCCAAGTCTCACCTAAAAATAATTCTATTGAGTTTTGCCCTCACTTCAATCTTTGAACACTGTCTATTATAAAAAAAATAAATTAATTATTTTAAATAAATAATATAAATAATACTTGACATTATTATTAACTTAAAAAAACTGAAATATACCTCTTTGAATCTTTGTTGTGCATTCAATGGTTAATATTTTGTTGTTTATTTCTCTTCAGTGGTTTTTCTTCATATATCTTGTTTTGGTATGGAAAGAAAATTAGAATGAGAAGAGTAGAAGACCAAAAGTATGAGAGCCACTAAAAGAGAGAGAAAAGTGGCGCCGATGCCTCTGATGGTTTGAAAAAAATGTTTGAAAAATGTACTAGTGTTACTTTAATTAATAGTATGGGCTTGGGTTAGTATAATAGAACCATTTTTATTAATTATTAGAATGGGCTATTTGTTAACAAGAACAACAATAATTCAAATATCTAATACATAGTACAGTTTTTAGTTATTTTAATTTATAAAATTTTGTAACTTATATTTTTTTTCTAATATTATATATAAAAAATTTTAATATTATTAATTATTACTATTTACTATTTTTTTAAAAAAATTTTGGGGGGACCATGGCCACCTTAGGCCCCCGTAGATCCGCCACTGTATATTCCCTGAATTAGAAATAGAATTTTATAATATAAAAATAGATTATGTACGTACATAAAAAAAAACATAGTTGCGTGAGATTAAGTAAGGAATTCAATCAATTAATTAATTAACTAACTAGCTTAGGTTGCTGCGTTCACATATCATGACAAGTTTTAATTTCTTTTGCCCCCAATAACTGCCGAGATTAATGCACTTATATATGTTTACAGAACGGATGCCCTAGACAGAGTTTAAACCTGATTTATTAATTAAATTAGTGAGCTTACTTGTTTTTAATTAAACACATGCATTTTAATTTTGAAAAGCGTATAGTATATCTTTTTCTTTGATATACTATGCACTAGACTTTGCTGATACGGATTGCAGAAGGGATCGGAGACTCATTGGTCTTGGTGGTGACGTGATTAGACCTCTAAAACGGCGGGAGTAGTACCTACAAAGACACTCCAACACTCAAATTAGAATGAGTCTAAGAGGTATAGATATGGATTAAAGGTATGTAACGTACCTGGGGGAGCTCTAAACTCCCCTTTATATAGTTTGTCCTTTTATCTTATCTTATCGATTAGCCAAGATAAGGGGTATTTAAATTTGAATGTTGGTTAGTGATTCTCGATTATCCAGCACATTTGGGCCGTAGAGAGGATTTGGGCTCGGGGACTCGGTCATTGTAGGGCCTTTTGGGACTCTGGATACCAGGTTCGCAGCAGTTGCCCCCGGAGCGTGAGAGTAAGCTAGCTTGGTCTTGTCGCTAGTGTTTGGTGAAGTCGGCTCCTCTCAGGTCGGGGGTTGGTGAGATTGTGGTCAGAGTGCGGGTTGTTTTGGTGTCTGTCCGTTGCATTTTTAGATAGTGAGTCTTGTCAATTACATGTTCTAAGGCATCATAATGACGCGTAGTGCGAGAGAGAAGGTTTTTTTTTTCCTTTCTCCATTTTCACCAATGGTCCCTTTGTATTTCCATTTGAAACTTGGGGGTTTTCGATTTTTATATCTCTGTAACTGCTCCCTTCCCCTCCATTTTTTTCATTCATTTCTTTCTGACATTTTCCTGATTTATGGTGCTACTGTTTGGATTGACCACTGTTGTTTCTGTGTTTTTCTCCGCTAGTTGTCGCCTCTCTTCTCTTTCAGATTCTAGAAGAAGTTAGTGCCTTCTCCTTTGATTTTATACTTTTCCCTTTTGTTGCTTTAGTTTTTGTTCTGCATTGCCTCTTTTTGGCCTTTCTTTGTATCACAGTAGAGAAAATGGTAGGGGTGATGTCACTATTCTGGTATGGTTTAAAATTTATGGGATTCAACAGATTTTTTATGTAATTTTGATATAAATGGGGATCTTCCTATTTTTTTGTGTATTTAGAGAGTGGACTGATAGTGGTACCCTCCTTTAGATATAGGTATGATACGATGGAGGAGAATTCAGGGGAATCCAGGTCCGATTTTCCTAGATGGAGGAGTGTCAGATTGTTACCATTGGGTGACGTCCAACGTGTCGGGTACACCCTCTAGG
>NC_029788.2:45139891-45163133 GCF_000816755.2 Arachis ipaensis | reverse complement strand
ATGAGGCAGAGCAACAATATGAGCTTGTGCTCACCGATGAAAACAAGACCGTATGTTACCTGAATCTGCACTCCCCCCAGGTTCTTAATTGGATGTTGGTGCATGAACCTTTGTTTACAAAGTTGCGGGTTCGGTTGCCCTTCTCCGAATTTGTCGTGGCCCTTCTGAAGCGTGTTTCAATGGCGCCGTCTCAACTACATCCAAATAGCTAGGTGGCTATCCGGACCTTCGAACTGATGTGTGAATTTTTGGAGATTTCGACTCAGATTGACATTTTTTATTTTTCTTTCTATGTACCATTCCACATAAGGAAGGAAAATATAGGAAGGGATATATTTCTTTTCGGGCTTAGCCGAATCGCCAGATCTTTGACATGTTTCAGGATTTGTTCCACAGATTTAAGGCAGAATACTTTAAGGTCTGCCAAGTCCGAGGTTACCACCTTTTTTGGTTATCCCAGAAGGGGAAGTTCCGTATTTTCCCATATTGGAATTTCGGGGATGGGGCTTCTTACCTTACGAGGATAACTTATGAGGGTCTTTCTGCCGAGAACAACGATATCGCCGATGTTTTCATGGCGATATTCAGGGACAGACCGTTGAATCCTCGAGATGTCTTAGGGGGTCTTAAGGCGGGTAGGTCGTATGTTGGTAGGTTCCTTTCAGGTTCTTGAACTTATGCATCTATCTTCCATTTTTATAACTTGCAACATTTGTCGTTTTTGTGTTTTGTAGTTGGGATGGTTGATGGGCTGACGACCTTGTAGTGGTTGAAAGCTGCTTTCGTTCGTGATCTGGAAGGTAGGAATGACGGCTCTTCTAAATCAACGCCTCTGGCAGCTTCTATTCCCAGTTCTCAGACAGTCTCTCAAGAGATTGTTCAGGAGGGGACTGCCGAAGATGATGATATCCAAGAGATTTTGATCCCTGAGCCCGACAGGAAGCATAAGAAGTCTGCCGACGGGTAATCAGGAGGGTGTTGGCACGAGTATGGTCACTCCCTGTGTGATGGATTGCTCCTTCGATGCTCCCAATTTTATTCGCCAACACTTGTTGCCGGGCACAGATGAATGCATTAAGAATTGCGATATCCCTGGTCAAGCTAAGTTGGTGTACTGATGAGTGGATAATTTTACCCTTTTTGGCATTGTTTTTAGATAGTTTTTAGTATGTTTTAGTTACTTTTTATTATATTTTTATTAGTTTTTATACAAAAATAATATTTCTGGACTTTACTATGAGTTTGTGTGTTTTTCTGTGATTTCAGGTATTTTCTGGCTGAAATTGAAGGACCTGAGCAAAAATCTGATTCAGAGGCTGAAAAAGGACTGCAGATACTGTTGGATTCTGACCCTCTTGCACTAAAAGTGAATTTTCTGGAGCTACAGAAACCCAATTGGCCCACCCTCAATTGCTTTTGAAAGTAGACATCTTGGGCTTTCCAGCAATATATAATAGTCTATACTTTGTCCGAGATTTGATGGCCCAAACTGGCGTCTAAACACCCACCTGAGACCCTTTTCTTGAGTAAAACACCGGAACTGGCACCAGAACTGGAGTTAAACGCCCAAACTGGCACCCAAGCTAGCGTTTAACTCCAAGGATGGCCTATGCATGTAAAAGCTTCAATGCTCAGCCCAAGCACACACCAAGTGGGTCCCAGAAGTGGATTTCTGCACTATCTACACCTAGTTACTTATTTTTTGTAATCCCTAGTAACTAGTTTAGTAGAAATAGCACTTTTTACTATTGTATTCGTATCCAGTTTTCATACTTTGGAGCTGAGACCATTGTTCACGTTTTGGAGGCTGGCCATTCGGCCATGCCTAGACTATTTTCTCTTATGTATTTTCTACGGTGGAGTTTCTACACCCCATAGATTAAGGTGTGGAGCTCTGCTGTTCTTCATGAATTAATACAAGTACTATTGTTTCTCTTTCAATTCACGCCTACTTCTTATCCAAGATATACTCTCGTACTTAATTCAGTTAAGTCAGAATGAAGGGGTGACCCGTGACAATCACCCAATCTTCGTTACTCGCTTAGCCAAGATCCGCGTGCCTGACAACCACAAAGCGGTCTACATGATGTTCAACGTAGTCATTGGACGATAGCTGGAGTATATTCTCTTGGATATCTAATACACGGACCGAGTCCATGAGATTAGTATCTTCATGGTATAGGCTAGAATCAATTGGCAGCCATTCCTAAGATCCGGAAAGTTTAAACCTTGTCTGTGGTATTCCGAATAGGATTTGGGAAGGGATGACTATGACGAGCTTCAAAATTGCGAATGTTGGGTGCAGTGACAGTGTGCAAAAGGACAACTGTCCTATTTTGACGCTAACGGGAAATGACAGATGATTGGCCGTGCGGTAGCTGTACTTGGTATTTTTCATCCGAGACGAGAAATTCGACAGTTGATTAGCCGTGCAGAGATCATACCTAGTATTTTTCATCCGAGAGGATCATACAGCTTGCCATTGAAGGGAGCACGCATGATTTGAAGAAGGCAATAGGAAAGCAGAGGTTCAGAAGCAACAAAGCATCTCCAAACGCTTATCTGAAATTCCTACCAATGAATTACATAAGTATCTCTATTTTATTTTATGTTTTATTTATCTTTTAATTATCTAAACCCCATAACCAATTGAATCTGCCTGACTGAGATTTACAAGATGACCATAGCTTGCTTCAAGCCGACAATCTCTGTGGGATCGACCCTTACTCACATAAGGTATTACTTGGACGACCCAGTGCACTTGCTGGTTAGTTGTGCAGAGTTGTGGAAAGTGTGAATCACAATTTCGTCCACCAAGTTTTCGGCGCCGTTGCTGGGGATTGTTCGAGTTTGGACAACTGACGGTTTATCTTGTTGCTTAGATTGGGTAATTTTATTTTATGTTTAAGCTTTTTATTTTTAATTTTGAAAAAAATAATAATAATATATTTTTGGTTTTCGAAAAATTCAAAGAAAAATGTTCTTCAGAATTTTTAAGAATGAATTCTAGAGCTTCATGAGATATGTTGAAACCTGGCTGGCTGTTAAGCCATGTCTAATCTTTTGAACCGAGGTTTTCACTTATCTTTGCAAGAGCCTTTTGGTTCCCATCAATTTGGCTGTTGTATGTAATGCTCTGCTAAAGCTTGGCTAGTCATTTGGCCATGTCTAATTTTATTGGACCGAAGCTTTAGACTAACATTGCACGAATCTTGGAATTCTTATTAAAAATTTTGAATTTTTTTATTTCTTTTTCCAAAATAATTTTCGAAAAATACAAAAAAATTTAATAAAATCTTAAAACAAAAAATATTTTGTGTTTCTTATTTGAGTCTTGTGTCAAATTTTACGTTTGGTGTCAATTGCATGTTTTAATTTTCCTTAAATTTTCGAAAATATAAGCATTGTGTTCTTCTTTGATCTTCAAGTTGTTCTTGATGATTTTCTTTGTTTAATCTTGTGTTTTTCTTGTTTTGTGTCATTTCTTATTTTTCATATGCATTTTTGAATTATTGGTGTCTAAATATTAAAAATTTTTAAGTTTGGTGTCTTGCATGTGTTTCTTTTCTTAAAAATTTTCAAAAATATGTTCTTGATGTTCATCTTGATCTTCAAAGTGTTCTTGGTGTTCATCTTGACAATCAAAGTGTTCTTGTATGCATTATTTATTTTGATCTTAAATTCTTATGTCATGTGTCTTTTTGTTGTTTTTCTTTTCCCTCATTAATTCAAAAATCAAAAAAATAATATCTTTCCCTTATATTGCTCATAATTTTCGAAATTTTGAGTTGATTTGGTCAAAAAAAAATTTTAAAATTTAGTTGTTTCTTGTTAGTCAAGTCAAAATTTCAATTTAAAAATTCTATCTTTTCAAATCTTTTTCAAAATCAAATCTTTTTCATTTTTCTTTCCCGTTTTTCGAAAATTCTTCAAAATAAACTTTTCAAAATCTTTTTCTTAATTTTATTTCATAATTTTCAAAATTATTGCTAACAATTAATATTTTGATTCAAAAATTTCAAGTTTGTTACTTTCTTGTTAAGAAAAGTTCAATCTTTAAATTCTAGAATCATATCTTTTAGTTTCTTATTAGTCAAGTCATCAACTTTAATTTTCAAAATCAAATCTTTTTAAATTTCTTTTTCAAAATATATTTCAATCATATCTTCTTCAAAAATTAATTTCAAAATCTTTTTCTAACTTCTTATCTTTTCAAAATTGATTTTCAAATCTTTTTCAATTAACTACTTGACTTTTTGTTTGATTTTAAAAAGTTTTCTATTTCTTATCCCTTTCAAAAACCACCTAACTACTTTTCTTTCTCTAATTTTCGAAAACCACTAACAACTTTTTTAAATTCTTTTTTATTAACTAATTGTTTTAAATTCTAATTTTATTTTATTTCTTTTAATAAATTCGAATTCTAACTAATAATTAAAATAAAAATAAAAATATTTTTTTTCTTTTAATTAAAAATTCGAATACACTCTCTCTCACCCCTCTCTATTTATTTTATTTATTTACTAACACTTCTCTTCTTCTTATAATTTGAACCCTCTTCCTCTCTCTGTGTTCGAATTCTTCTTCTTCTCCCTTCTTCATTCTATTCTTCTATTCTTCTACTCACATAAAGGAATCTCTATACTGTGACATAGAGGATTCCTCTTCTTTTCTGTTCTCTTCTTTTTCATATGAGCAAGAACAAGGATAAGAACATTCTTGTTGAAGCTGATCATGAACCTGAAAGGACTCTAAAAGAGGAAGCTAAGAGAAGCTAAAGCACAACACTCTGGAGAGGACCTGACAGAAATTTTTGAAAAAGAAGAAGACATGGCAGCCGAAAACAATAACAATGGTGGAGATGCAAGGAAGATGCTTGGTGACTTTACTGCACCAACTTCTGACTTCTATGGAAGAAGCATCTCAATTCCTGTATTTGGAGCAAACAACTTTGAGCTTAAGCCTCAATTAGTTTCTCTAATGCAGCAGAATTGCAAGTTTCATGGACTTCCATTGGAAGATCCTCATCAGTTCCTAGCTGAATTCTTGCAAATCTGTAACACTGTTAAGACCAATAGGGTTAATCCTGAGGTCTATAGACTTATGCTTTTTCCATTTGCTGTAAGAGACAGAGCTAGGATATGGTTGGACTCACAACCAAAAGAAAGCCTGAACTCTTGGAAAAAGTTGGTCAATGCTTTCTTGGCCAAGTTCTTTCCACCTCAAAAGTTGAACAAGCTTAGAGTGGAAGTCCAAACCATCAGACAGAAGGAAGGCCAGGTGAATCCCTCTATGAAGCTTGGGAAAGATACAAGCAATTGATCAGAAGCTGTCTTTCTGACATACTTTCAGAATGGAGCATCTTATGTATATTCTATGATGGTCTGTTTGAATTGTCTAAGATGTCATTGGACCACTCTGCTGGTGGATCTCTTCATCTGAAGAAGACGCTTGCAGAAGCCCAGGAACTCATTGAAATGGTTGCAAATAACCAGTTCATGTACACTTCTGAAAGAAATATTGTGAATAATGGGATGACTCAGAAGAAAGGAGTTCTTGAGATTGATACTCTGAATGCCATATTGGCTCAGAATAAAATATTGACTCAGCAAGTCAATATGATTTCTCAGAATCTGACTGGAATGCAAGCTGCATCCGGCATTACTAAAGAAGCTTCCTCTGAAGGAGAAGCTTATGACCCTGAAAATCCTGCAATGGAAGAGGTGAATTACATGGGAGAATCCTATGGAAACACCTATAATCCTTCATCGAGAAATCATCCTAATTTCTCTTGGAAGGATCAGCAGAAGCCTAATCAAGGCTTCAATAATAATAATGGTGGGAGAAATAGGTTTGGCAAATCTTCTGAGCAACAGATAGAGAATTCTAAGCAAAGCCTCTCTGACTTAGCAACCATAGTCTCTGATCTATCTAAGACCACTCTCAGTTTTATGACTGAAACAAGGTCCTCCATTAGAAATTTGGAGGCACAAGTGGGTTAACTGAGTAAAAGAGTGACTAAAACTCCTCCTAGTACTCTCCCAAGCAATACAGAAGAGACTCCAAAAAAAAAGTGCAAGGCCATCAATATACCCAACATGGTCAAACCTATAAAGGAGGAAGAGGCAGTGATTTCCAGTGAGGAAGACCTCAATGGACGTCCACTGACCAATAAGGAGTTCCCTATTGAGGAACCAAAGGAATCTGAAGCTCATATAGAGACCATAGAGATTCCACTGAACTTACTGTTGCCATTCATGGGCTCTGATGAGTATCTCTCCTCTGAAGAGGATGAAGATATTATTGAAGAGCAAGTTGCTCAGTACCTAGGAGCAATCATGAAGCTGAACGGAAAGTTATTTGGTAATGAGAATTGGGAGGATGAACCTCCATTGCTCATCAATGAACTGAATGCTAGGGCTCAACTGAAATTACCTCAGAAGAAACCGAATCCCGGAAAGTTCTTAATACCTTGTACCATAGGCACCATGACCTTTGAGAAGGCTCTGTGTAATCTGGGGTCAGGAATAAACCTCATGCCACTCTCTGTAATGGAGAAACTGGGGATCTTTGAGGTACAAGCTGCAAGAATCTCACTAGAGATGGCAGACAAATCAATGAAACAGGCTTATGAACTTGTAGAGGATGTCTTAGTGAAGGTTGAAGGCCTATACATCCCTGCTGACTTCATAATCCTAGACACTGGGAAGGATGAAGATGAATCCATCATCCTTGAAAGACCCTTCCTAGCCACAGCAAGAGCTGTGATTGATGTGGACAGAGGAGAGTTAGTCCTTCAATTGAATGGGGACTACCTTGTGTTTAAGGCTCAAGGATCTTCTTCTGTAACCATGGAGAGGAAGCATGAGAAGCTTCTCTCAATACAGAGTCAAACAGAGCCCCCACACTCAACTTCTAAGTTTGGTGTTGGGAGGCCACCATCAAGCTCTGAGTCTATGTGAAGCTCTCTAAGAGCTCAATGTCAAGCTATTGACATTAAAGAAGCACTTATTGGGAGGCAACCCAATGTTATTTAATTATATTTATTTATATTCCATTGTCATTTTATGTTTTCTTTAGGTTGATGATCATGTGAAGTCCTAAAAACAGCTACAGAATTAAAGCAAAATCAAAAACAGCATAAAAAATAGCACACCCTGAAGGACAGGCTTACTGGCGTTTAAACGCGAGTAAGGATAGTAGAATGGGCATTTAACGCCCAGTCTGGGAGAATTTTGGGCATTAAACGCCAGAATGGGCAGTACTTTAGGCGTTTAACGCTAGAAAAGGGTGTCTGGTGTCTGGCTGGCGTTAAACGTCAGAAAGGGGCAACAGACTGGCGTTTAACGCCAGAAAAGGTAGCAGAGCTGGCATTTAACGCCAGAATTAGCACACTGAGGGCATTTGAACGCCAGAATGGTGCAGGGAGCAGAATTCCTTGACACCTCAGGATCTGTGGACCCCACAGGATCCCCACCTGTCCCAACTCACTTTCTCTCCTCTTCACACCTCTCCATAACACTCTTCCCTAAAATAAACTCTACCAATCACCTCCATTTCTCCTCCAAAACCATCATACAACCCACCTACCCCCACCCATTCAAATTCAAACCATCTCCACTCCTATATAAGCCCCCCATCACTCCTTCCTTTTCACACATCATAACCACCTAAAACCCCCCTTGGCCGAACCATTCACACACCTCCATCTCCTCCATCTCTTCTTCTTCTAATCTCTTCTTTCTTCTTTTGCTCGAGAATGAGCAAACCTTTTAAGTTTGGTGTGGAAAAAGCTCTGCTTTTTGTTTTTACATAACCATTAATGGCACCTAAGGCCGGAGAAACCTCTAGAAAGAGGAAAGGTAAGGCAATTGCTTCCAACTCTGAGTCATGGGAGATGGAGAGATTCATCTCATAAGCCCATCACTAAGAAGAGGAAGGAGCAAACAAGAGAGCCCACTCATGGACCTCAACAAGAGCATGAGAAAATTCCTCATCAAGAAATCTCTGAGATGCCTCAAGGGATGCACTTTTCTCCACAAAACTATTGGGAGCAAATTAACACCTCCTTTGGAGAATTGAGTTCCAACATGGGGCAACTAAGGATGGAGCACCAAGAGCACTCCATTATCCTCAATGAAATCAGAGAGGACCAAAAGGCCATGAGAGAGGAGCAACAAAGGCAAGGAAGAGACATAGAGGAGCTCAAGCACTCAATAAGATCTTCAAGAGGAAGAACTAGCCGCCATCACTAAGGTGGACCCGTTCTTTAATTTTCTTGTTTTCATTTTTCTGTTTTTCAAATTCTATGCTTTATGTTTTGTCTATATCTTTATTACATGATCATTAGTGTCTAGTGTCTATGTCTTAAAGCTATGAATGTCCTATAAATCCTTCACCTTTCTTAAATGAAAAATGTTTTCTGAAAAAGAAAAAGAAGTACATGAATTTCGAATTCTATCTTGAAATTAGTTTAATTATTTTGATGTGGTGGTAATACTTTTTGATTTCTGAATGAATGCTTAAACAGTGCATATTTTTTATAGTGAAGTTTATGAATGTTAAAATTGTTGGCTCTTGAAAGAATAATGAAAAAAGAGAAATGTTATTGATAATCGGAAAAATCATATAATTGATTCTTGAAGCAAGAAAAAGCAGTGAAACACAAAGCTTGAGAAAAAAAAGGAAAAAAAAATAAATATAAAAGGAAAGAAAGAAAAAGAAAAAGCAAGCAGAAAAAGCCAGTAACCCTTTAAACTAAAAGGCAAGGGTAAAAAGGATCCAAGGCTTTGAGTATTAATGGATAGAAGGGCCCAAAGGAATAAAATCCTGGCCTAAGCGGCTAAATAAGTTGTCCCTAACCATGTGCTTGTGGTGTGAAGGTGTCAAGTGAAAAGCTTGAGACTGAGCGGTTAAAGTCGTGGTCCAAAGCAAAAAGAGTGTGCTTAAGAGCTCTGGGCACCTCTAACTGGGGACTCTAGCAAAGCTGAGTCACAATCTGAAAAGGTTCACCCAGTTATGTGTCTGTGGAATTTATGTATCCGGTGGTAATACTAGAAAACAAAATGCTTAAGGTCACGACCAAGACTCATAAAGTAGCTGTGTTCAAAAATCAACATACTGAACTAGGAGAATCAATAACACTCTCTGAATTCTGAGTTCCTATGGATGCCAATCATTCTGAACTTCAAAGGAAAAAGTGAGATGCCAAAACTATTCAGAAGCAAAAAGCTACTAGTCCCGCTCATCTAATTGTAACTAATCTTCATTGATATTTTTGAGATTTATTGTATTTTCTGTTCTTTTTATCCTATTTTGTTTTTAGTTGCTTGGGGACAAGCAACAATTTAAGTTTGGTGTTGTGATGAGCGGATAATTTATACCCTTTTTGGCATTGTTTTTACATAGTTTTTAGTATGTTTTAGTTACTTTTTATTATATTTTTTTTTAGTTTTTATGCAAAAATCATATTTCTGGACTTTACTATGAGTTTGTGTATTTTTCTGTGATTTCAGGTATTTTCTGGCTGAAATTGAGGGACCTAAGCAAAAATCTGATTTAGAGGCTGAAAAAGGAATGCAGATGCTGTTGGATTCTGACCCTCCTTCACTCAAAGTGGATTTTCTGGAGCTAAAGAAGCCCAATTTGCATGCTCTTAATTGCTTTGGAAAGTAGACATCTTGGGCTTTCCAGCAATATTTAATAGTCCATACTTTTTCGAGATTTGATGGCCCAAACTGGCGTCTAAACACCCACCTGAGACCCTTTTCTGGAGTAAAACACCGGAACTGGCACCAGAACTGGAGTTAAACGCCCAAACTGGCACCCAAGCTAGTGTTTAACTCCAAGGATGGCCTATGCACGTGAAAGCTTTAATGCTCAGCCCAAGCACACAC
This sequence comes from Arachis ipaensis, assembly GCF_000816755.2. Classification (NCBI taxonomy): domain Eukaryota; kingdom Viridiplantae; phylum Streptophyta; class Magnoliopsida; order Fabales; family Fabaceae; genus Arachis; species Arachis ipaensis. The sequence continues at coordinate 45,153,237 of NC_029788.2, read as the reverse complement.
CAAGTGGGCCCCAGAAGTGGATTTCTGCACTATCTGCAGTTAGTTACTTATTTTCTATAATCCCTAGTAACTAGTTTAGTATAAATAGCACTTTTTACTATTATATTCATATCCAGTTTTCATACTTTGGAGCTGAGACCATTGTTCATGTTTTGGAGGCTAGCCATTCGGCCACGCCTTGACTATTTTCTCATATGTATTTTTTACGGTGGAGTTTCTACACCCCATAGATTAAGGTGTGGAGCTCTGCTGTTCTTCATGAATTAATGCAAGTACTATTGTTTCTCTTTCAATTTACGCCTACTTCTTCTCCAAGATATACTCTCATACTTAATTCAGTTAAGTCAGAATGAAGGGGTGACCCGTGACAATCACCCAATCTTTGTTACTCGCTTAGCCAAGATCCGCGTGCCTGACAACCATAAAGCGGTCTACATGATGTTCAATGTAGTCATTGGACGACAGCTGGAGTATATTCTCTTGGATATCTAATACACGGACCGAGTCCGTGAGATTAGTATCTTCATGGTATAGGCTAGAACCAATTGGCAGCCATTCCTGAGATCCGGAAAGTCTAAACCTTGTCTGTGGTATTCCGAGTAGGATCTGGGAAGGGATGACCGTGACGAGCTTCAAACTTGCGAATGTTGGGCGCAGTAACAGTGTGCAAAAGGACAAGGGTACTATTCCGACGCTAGTGGGAACTGACAGATGATTAGCCGTGCAGTAGCTATACTTGGTATTTTTCATCCGAGATGAGAAATCCGACAGTTGATTAGCTGTGCAAAGATCGTACCTGGTATTTTTCATCCGAGAGGATCATACAGCTTGCCATGGAAGGGAACATGCATGATTGGAAGAAGGCAATAGGAAAGCAGAGGTTCAGAAGCAACAAAGCATCTCCAAACGCTTATCTGAAATTCTCACTAATGAATTACATAAGTATCTCTATTTTATTTTATCTTTTATTTATCTTTTAATTATCTAAACCTCATAACCAATTGAATCCGCCTGAATGAGATTTACAAGATGACCATAGCTTGCTTCAAGCCGACAATCTCCATGGGATCGACCCTTACTCACGTAAGGTATTACTTGGACGACACAATGCACTTGCTGGTTAGTTGTGCGGAGTTGTGGAAAGTGTGAATCACAATTTCGTCCACCATGTACCGTGTGATGAGTGGATATTTTATACGCTTTTTGGCACTATTTTCTTAGTGTTTTAAGTATATTTTGTTAACTTTTATTATGTTTTAGTAGGTTTTAGTGAAAAATTTACTTTTTGGATGCTACTTTGAGCTTTTGTGTTTTTCTTACGATTTTAGGTGATTTTTGGGTGAAAAAGGCAAGTTTTTGCAAAGTCTAATTCAGAGGCAAAGAAAAGATAGTAGATGTTGTCAAATCCTGACCTCCGTGAATTCAAATGAGCATTTCTGGAGCTAAAGAGGTCTAACTGACGTGCTCTTAATGGTGTTGGAAAGCTAACTTCCAGGGCTTTCCAGCAATATATAATGGTTTATACCTTTCTTTGGATTGGACTGCCCAAAACGGGCGTTGAACACCTAAACTACCCCCTTTCTGGCATTCATTGCCCAAACAGGACCAACCTCCCAAGTTGAACGCCCAAACTGGCGTTCAACGCCGCCAAGGGAGCAAGGAAGCAGCGTGGACACTCCCTAGTGGGTGCTCAATGCCCTTTCAACCAAGTTGGATGCCAAGCTCAACCCAAACACTCACCAAGTGGGCCTCAAAGTGGATTTTAGCACTTCTTAGATTATTTTATTTTCTTTTTGTAATTTAAAACAATATCTTTTAGGTCTAGTCTTAGAGATTTTATTATAAATAAGGGACTTCCTTCTTCCTGAGGATGATGCCTCCCAGGAGGGGAGAAGCACAGACACATTACTTTCTCTATTTTCTCTGTAAAGCATCAGCAACTAAACCTCCTAGGTTAAGGTTAGGAGCTATGCTGATTCTTATAGATTAATGTAATTACTTTTCTACTTAAATCTATGTTTGAGTCTATTCTATGATGCATTGTCATTCTTCATCCTTATGAATCTCGATTTTACATGAGTTCCTTATGAGTCCTGACCCGGATAGTATTGAGCTACAGCTTGAGAATGCATCACGGGTTCCAACAACTTATCTAGGCTAATTGGGGTATGTGACATAAAACCTCGTTAGTCAGGGGTAATTGAGGTTCCTGTGGCTCTAAGGGCTAGAACCATAAGAGCATCAGTCTCTGATCCGGAAGATCCGACCTTGTTTGTGGCGTTTTGAGTAGGATCATCAAGGGATTGAATTGCGTGCGCTTCACCCTCTCCCAGATTGATCTAGTACTCTTGGATGTTTGGTTTGAACCTGAGGAGATTAATGACCATGACCAATGGCTTAATCACTTACAGCCTTGCCATTGAAGGAATCATTCATCATTGGAGTAGTGAGCATGATGTGTTAATCCAGAAGAAGAAGCATCTCCGAAGCCTTAACTAATCCATCATTATTGTCTTTACATCAACTCTTTATCGCTTTTGTTATTGCTTGTTTATCCACCTACAAAAAACAAAAACTATCCTTCTATTTGCCTAACTAAGATCTGCAAGATAAGCACAGCTTGCTCAATCCGGCAATCCTTGTGGGATTCGACCCTCACTCACCTGAGGTATTACTTGGACAACGCAGTGCAGTTTCCGGTTTAGTTGTGCGAGTCACAAATTCGCACACCAAGTTTTTGTTCCCGTTGTCGGGGATTATTTGTGTTTGACAAACTAACGGCTGTCTTGTTCCTTAGATCAGGTACTTTTTACTAGTTTTCTTTTTATCTTCTTTTCTTGTTAATTTTCAAAAATTCTTTAAAATCTTTTTCAAAAATAATTTTTCGTTTTTAGTCATCATTGTTTTTCTTTTGTTTGAGTCTTGTGTCAAGTTTTAAGTTTGGTGTCAATTTGGTTTTTGTTTCTTTTCTTGAATCTTTGAAAATTGTTCTTGCTTTTCTTTCTTTGTGTTCGAACTTTTCTTGGTATTTTTCTTTGTTTGATCTCAAAATCTTTAAGTTTGGTATCATTTAGTGTTTTTCCTTCAAAGTTTTCGAAAATAATATCTTTGATTTCAAATTTTTTTTATTTTGGTGTCTTATTAGTGTTTGTTTCTCCTTTTTAAATTTTTCAAAAATTCTTCAATTTAAATTCAAAAATTTTAAGTTTAGTGTCTTGATTAGTAAGCCAGTTCTTTGGGTTTGGGTTCATACTTTGATCATGGTTCCTAGTGATCCATGCGTTTGCATAGAACTCTTGAACCATTAAGATTCCGACTTGTTGAATAGGATTAGAGAGAACTTCCCATCCTCTTCTTCTAATCTTTTGTCGGATCTCCGGATACTCGCTCTTTTTGAGCTTAAAAGGGACCTCAGGGATCACCTTCTTCTTAGCCACAACTTTATAGAAGTGGTCTTGATGGACTTTTGAGATGAATCTCTCCATCTCTCATGACTCAGAAGTGGAATCAATTGCCTTCCCTTTCCTCTTTCTTGAGGTTTCTCTGGCCTTAGGTGCCATTGATGGTTATGGAAAAACAAAAAGTAATGCTTTTACCACACCAAACTTAAAAGGTTTGCTCGTCTTCGAGCAAAAGAAGAAAAAAAGTAGTAGAAGAAGAAGAAAATGGAGGAGATGGAGTGAGAGAGTGTATTCGGCTAAGGGGGAGAAGTAGTGGTTGTGATGTGTGAAAATGGAGTAGTGTTAAGGGGTTTATATAGGGGTGGGGGGAAGGTTAGGTTTCGGCCATTAGGGTTGGGTTTGGGACGGAAATTCCCAACACCAAACTTAGAGTTTAAATGTGGGGGTTTTGTTTGACTCTGTATTGAGAGAAGCTTTTCGTGCTTCCTCTCCATGGTTACAGAAGGAGAACCTTGAGTCTTAAATACAAGGTAGCCCTCAGTCAACTAAAGGACCAACTCTCCTTTGTCAACATTAATCACAGCTTTTGCTGTGGCTAGGAAGGGTCTGCCAAGGATGATGGATTCATCCTCATCCTTCCTAGTGTCTAGGATTATGAAATCAGCAGGGATGTAAAGGCCTTCAACCTTCACTAGCACGTCCTCTACTAGTCCATAAGCCTTTTCATTGATTTGTCTGCCATTCTCTAATGAGATTCTTGCAGCTTGTACCTCAAAGATTCCTAGTTTCTCCATTACAGAGAGTGGCATGAGGTTTATCCCTGACCCAAGGTCACACAGGGCCTTCTCAAAGGTCACGGTGCCTATGGTACAAGGTATGAAGAACTTTCCAGGATCTGGTTTCTTCTGAGGTAATGTCTGCCTCATTAGTGCACTCAGTTCATTGGTGAGCAAGGGGGGTTCATCCACCCAAGTCTCATTACCAAATAAACTGACATTCAGCTTCATGATTGCTCCTAGATTTTTAGCAACTTGCTTTGCAATGGTGTCTTCATCCTCTTCAGAGAAAGAGTATTCATCAAAGCTCATGAATGGCAGAAGGAGGTCCAATGGGATCTCTAGGATCTCTGTATGAGCCTCAGATTTTTTTGGTTCCTCAAAAGGGAACTCCTTTCTGTCCAGAGGACATCCCAAGAGGTCTTCCTTACTGGGATTCACGTTCTCTTCCTCCTCTGGGGATTCGGCCACACCAAGTAAGGTTATGGCCTTGCACTCTCTCTTGGGATTTTCTTCTGTATTGCTTGGGAGAGTACTGGGAGGAGTTTCAGTAATCTTCTTACTCAGCTGACCCACCGAGCTTCTGTAGGGGTTTTCACGTGAAGAGATCCTCCTACAGAATGGTCCAATGACATTTTTGACAACTCAGACAGACAATCATAGAATATACTTATGATGCTCCATTCTGGAAGCATGTCAGTAGGACACCTTTTGATTAGTTGCTTATATCTTTCCCAAGCTTCATAGAGGGACTCTCCTTCCTTCTGTCTGAAGGTTTGGATTTCCACTCTAAGCTTGCTCATCTTTTGAGGAGGAAAGAATTTGGCCAGGAAAGCACTGACCAGCTTATCCCAAGAGTTCAGGCTATCCTTAGGTTGTGAATCCAACCATGTTCTAGCTCTGTCTCTTACAGCAAAAGGGAAAAGCATAAGCCTGTAGACCTCGGGATCAACTCCATTGGTCTTGACAGTGTCACAGATTTGTAAGAATTCAGCAAAAAACTGATGAGGATCTTTCATTGGAAGTTCATGAAACTTGCAATTCTGCTGCATTAGAGAAACCAATTGAGGCTTAAGCTCAAAATTGTTTGCTCCAATTGCAGGAATTGAGATGCTTCTTCCATAGAAGTTAAAAGAAGGTGCAATAAAGTCACCAAACATCTTCCTTGCATCTCCACCATTGTTATTAGGTTCGGCCATGTCTCCTTCTTTTTCGAAAATTTCTGTCAGGTCCTCTCCAGAGGGTTGTGCTTTAGCTTCCCTTAGCTTCCTCTTCAGAGTCCTTTCAGGTTCAGGGTCAGCTTCAACAAGAATGTTCTTATCCTTGTTCCTGCTCATATGAAAAAGAAGAGAACGAAAAAGAAAATATGGAATCCTCTATGTCACAGTATAGAGATTCCTTTATGTGAGTAGAAGAAGAGAAGAATAAAAGAAGGAGAAGATAAGAATCCGAACACAGAGGAGAAGAATGGGTTCGATTTTTTGAATGGAAGAGGGGTGTTAGTAGATAATTAAATAAATAGAAAGAGATGAGAGGGGGAAGAATTCGAAAATTAAATAAAATAAATAAATAAATAAAAATTGTTTTTATTTTGACTATTAGTTATAATTCAAAATTTAAAAAGAGAAATAAAATTAAATTAAATTAGAATTTAAAACAAATAGTTAATTAAAAAGGAATTTTGAAAATGTGAGGAAGAGTTTTCGAAAATTAGAGAGAGAAAATTAGTTAGGTGGTTTTGAAAAAGATATGATTGAAATAAAAAACTTTTAAAATAAAAAATTCAAGTAGTTAATTGAAAAAGATTTGAAAATCAAATTTGAAAAGATAGGAAGTTAGAAAAGATTTTGAAAATTGATTTTGAAAAAGACATGATTGAAAATCATTTTGAAAAAGATTTGAATCAGAAATTAAAAAGATTTGATTTTGAAAATTGAAATTGATTACTTGACTTACAAGAAACTAAAAGATATGATTCTAAAATTTAAAAATTGAACCTTTCTTAATATGTAAGTAACAAACTCAAAATTTTTTTGAATTAATCACATTAATTGTTAGTAAAGATTTTGAAAAATATGGAATAAAATAAGAGAAAGATTTTTTGAAAATCAATTTGAATTTTCGAAAATATGAAAGAAAAATGAAAAAGATTTGATTTTTGAAAAAGATTTGAAAAAGATAGAATTTTTAAATTGAAAATTTGATTTGACTCATAAGAAACAACTAAATTTTGAAAAATTTTTGAAAAAGTCAACTCAAATTTTCGAAAATTTATGAGAGAATAAGGGAAAGATATGTTTTTGATTTTTGAATTTTTAATGAAGAAAGAGAAAAACACAAAAAAGATACAAGACATAAAAATTATGAATCAAAACAAGAAAAATATGCAAGAACACTTTGAATGTCAAGATGAACACCAAGAACACTTTGAATGTCAAGATGAACATCAAGAACATGTTTTTGAAAATTTTTAAGAAAAGAAAAACATGCAAGACACCAAACTTAAAAAATTTTTAATGTTGAGACACTAACAAATTGAAAATGCATATGAGAAACAAGAAAAGATGCACAACAAGAAAAATGCAAAGATCAAAACAAAGAAGATCATCAAGAACAACTTGAAGATCATGAAGAACATATGATGAATTTTCAAAAATTAAGAAAAAATTACAAACATGCAATGGACACCAAACTTAAAACTTGACACTAGACTCAAACAAGAAACATCAAATTTTTTTTGTTTTTATGATTTTATTATTTTTTTGTAATTTTTCGAAAATTAAATGGAAAAAGAAAAATAAAGATCTCAATTTTTTTTTGAGAATTCCAGGAATCATGCAATGTTAGTCTAAAACTCTGGTCCAGGAATTAGACATGGCTTACTAGCCAGCCAAGCTTTCGGTGAAAGCTCCGGTCCAAAACACTAGACATGGCCAATGGCTAGCCAAGCTTCAGCAGAACATTATATACAACAGCTAAATTGCTGAGAAAGACAAAGAAGCTCTTCTCATGATAGTTGAAACCTCGGTCCAAAAGGTTAGACATGGCTTAACAGCCAGCCAGGATTCAACATATCACCATGAAACTCTAGAATTCATTCTTAAAAATTCTGAAGCCATAGAATAATTTATATTTTTTTAAAGTTTTTTTGAAAATAAAAACAAAAACAAAAAGCTTAAAATTAAAATAAAATTACCTAATCTAAGCAACAAGATGAACTGTCAGTTGTCCAAACTCAAACAATCCCCGGCAACGGCGCCAAAAACTTTGTGCACGAAATCGTGATTGTTCATTCCTTGGTAACGGCGCTAAAAACTTAATATGCACGTTCATAATCTTAGTTCTTTTTCACAACTTCGCACAACTAACCAGCAAGTGCACTGGGTCGTCCAAGTAATAAACCTTACGTGAGTAAGGGTCGATCCCACGGAGATTGTCGGCTTGAAGCAAGCTATGGTCACCTTGTAAATCTCAGTCAGGCGGATTCAAATGGTTATAGAGTTTTAATAATTAAAAGATAAATAAAACGTAAAATAAAGATAGAGATACTTATGTAATTCATTGGTAAAAATTTTAGATAAGCGTATGGAGATGCGTTATTCCTTCTGAATCTCTGCTGTCCTACTGCCTTCATCCAATCCTTCATACTCCTTTCTATGGCAAGCTGTATGTTGGGTGTCACCGTTGTCAATGGCTACTTCCCGTCCTCTCAGTGAAAATGGTCCTCTATGGTTTCCCGCATGGCTAATCAGCTGTTGGTTCTCGATCGTGTAGGAATAGGATTTACTATCCTTTTGCGTCTATCACTACGCCCTACAGTCGCGAGTTTGAAGCTCGTCACAGTCATCCCATCCCAGATCTTACTCGGAATACCACAGACAAAGTTTAGACTTTCCGGATCTCAAGAATGCTGCCAATTGATTCTAGCTTATACCACGAAGATTCTGATCTCACGGAATGGAAGGCTCTGTTGTCAGGAGAGGCAACTATGTGTCATGGACCAGGAATCCAAGAGATACACACTCTAGCTTGTTTTCATGTAGAACGGAAGTGGTTGTCAATCACGCGTTCATAAGTGAGAATGGTGACGAGTGTCACATAATCATCACATTCATCATGTTCTTGTATGCGAATGAATATCTTAGAATAAGAATAATCATGAATTGAATAGAAGAACAATAGTACTTTGCATTAATACTCGAGGAACAGCAGAGCTCCACACCTTAATCTATAGTGTGTAGAAACTTCCACCGTTGAAAATACATAAGAACAAGGTCTAGGCATGGCCGAATGGCCTGCCTCCCCAAATGGCATATGAATTCGAAAATAGGGAAAAAGACTGATCCCTGATCAAGGATGATCAAAAAGATATAAAATAAACCACTAAAAGTAATTTTTATACTAAACTAGTAGCTAGGGTTACATAAGATAAGTAAATGATGAAGAAATCCACTTTCGGGCCCACTTGGTGTGTGCTTGGGCTGAGCATTGAGCTTTCAAGTGTAGAGACTCTTTTTGGAGTTAAAAGCCAGGTTGTAGCCTATTTCTGGCATTTAACTCTTATTTGCAACCTGTTTCTGGCGTTTAACTCCAGAATAGGGCAAGAAGTTGGCGTTTGAACGCCAGTTTGCATCGTCAAAACTCGGGCAAAGTATAAACTATTATATATTGCTGGAAAGCCCTGGATGTCTACCTTCCAACGCAATTAAGAGCGCCCCAATTGGGTTTCTGTAGCTCCAGAAAATCTACTTTGAGTGCAGGGAGGTCAGAATCCAACAGCATCTGCAGTCCTTCTTCAGCCTCTGAATCAGATTTTTGCTCAAGTCCCTCAATTTCAGCCAGAAAATACCTGAAATCACAGAAAAACACACAAAATCATAGTAAAGACCAGAAATGTGATTTTTATTTAAAAACTAATAAAATTATATCAAAAACTAACTAAATTATACTAAAAATAATGTCAAAATAATGTCAAAAAGCGTATAAATTATCCGCTCATCAGTCTTCAAGTCCTTTAAACCTCCAAGACCTCCTGGCAAAGGAGGTACTTGCTTGCAGAGAACCATGTTGAAGCCTCCTCCCATGGTGGAAACTCATACAGTTTCACCAAACATTAAACCTAAGTTTGGTGTTGGGTGTGCACTATCAACCAAGGAGGAAGGTCCCAAGAGAAGGATGCCTAGGGGATGAAAAAATAACAATATCCCTATTGAAGGCTTCTCACCAAGGACAAGGGTAGTATTCCCTGCATGCCCAATCCTGCCTCAGGCAGTGAATAGGATCCTGTCTCTTGAGCATATTAAGCTGATCCATTAGAGCACAGGAAGGAAGCTCCCAGTAAGAAGTGAGGATTTATTCTTCTATAACTATCTTCCTCCTTGAAAGGGGCTGACCGTTAAGCTAGTGACAGTAAAGAAGCGCTTGTTGGGAGGTAACCCAACCATAAGTCTCCCATAGTACTTTCTTCTTTTCTATTTTCTTTTTGTTATTTTAGTTTGATTTCATATTATTTTCTTTTCTATTGTTTTTCATCGTTTTCTTAGTTTTTCTAACGTTTGTGATCATGTGTAGCCATTAGAACAGAAAGAGGAACGCATAAGGAGAAAAATAGAACACCTTGGAGGGTGCCCTTTCCTGGCGTTCAACACCAGAAAGGGGAGAAAGCTTGGGCATTCAACACCCATAAAGGAGGCAGCCCTAGCATTCAACGCCAGGAGGGGACCAAGTTCTCTTTGCTTGGGGACAAGCAAACTTGTTAAGTTTGGTATTGCAGAGCGAGCTCTAGGTGTATATTATCATCAATAGTACCAAAGGGAGGTGAATCATCTTTATAGAAGAGCACAACTTGAGCAACCATCAGCACTGAGGTGGTTGAGTTTCACCCCCCCCTTTTCTTTCTGTTTTTTAGTATTTTAGTCTATTTTCTATTTTATATTCTAGCTTTTGCATGATCTTTTTCAAAATTTTGCTTTAGTAGTTTATTTTCAAAGTTTAAAAAAAATTGGTTATAAGATGTCTCATAAATTGCCCACTAAGCTTAAAAAAAGAAAATTTATTTGAAAAATAAGTAGTAAAATACATAAGATCTTGAGTTATATCATGAGTTATTCCCATTACTTTGATGTGGTGGCCTTACCTTTACTTTCTGAATGTATGAATTAACTGTGCATAATTGATGTTGAAGTTGAGCATATTGGCTCTTGAAGAACAATGAATTTAGAGAAGTATTATTGATTCTCTAAAAAATAAAAAATATTGATTCTTGAAGCAAGAAAAAGAAGCAAAAAGAAAAATAAAAGAAAAAGAAAAGAGCAAGGATCCAAGACTTTAAGCATCAATGGTTATGAGTGTTGAAAATTGGCCTAAAAAGCTCAAATGAGTTGCTATCCTTCACTAAATGCTTGAGACTGAGCAGTTAAAGTCGTGATCCAAAGCAATAAAAGAGTACGCTTAAGAACTCTGGGAACCACTGTCTGGAAATTTAAGCAAAGCTAAATTCGAATCCAAAGGGTTCCCCCAGTTAAGTGCCTGTGGCGTTTATGTATCCGGTGGTAATACGGAAAAACAGAACGCTTGTCACGGCTAGGCTCAAAGGTGCAAAGAACCAAAAAGAAGCTGTGTTCAAGAATCAAGAAAAGCTAAAAGAAAAGAATTAATAATATCATCTGGATTCTAGCTCCATGAGATGCCAATACTTCTGAGCTTCAAAGTAAAGTGAGATGCAAAAACTATTCAGAAGTAAAGAGCTAATAGCCCCATTCAATTATTTGGAACTGAGCTTCATTAACAACTGTGAGACTTGTTGTATCTTTCTCTTCCTTTTAGTCCTACTTGTTTTTGGTTGCTTGAGGACAAGCAACAGTTTAAGTTTGGTGTTCTGATGAGTAGATATTTTATACGCTTTTTGGCACTGTTTTTTTAGTATATTTTGTTAAGTTTTATTATGTTTTTGTAGGTTTTAGTGAAAATTTCACTTTTTGGATGCTACTTTGAGCTTTTGTGTTTTTCTTATGATTTTAGGTGATTTTTGGGTGAAAATGGCAAGTTTTGGCAAAGTTTGATTCAGAGGCAAAGAAAGGATAGCAGATGCTGTTAAATCCTGACCTTCGTGCATTCAAATGAGCATTTATAGAGATATAAAGATTCAATTGACGCGCTCTCAATGGCATTGGAAAGCTAACTTTCAGAGCTTTCCAGCAATATATAATGGTCTATACTTGTCTTTGGATTGGACTGCCCAAAGCGGGCATTGAATGCCCAAACTACCCCCTTTCTGGCGTTCAACGCCCAAACAGGACCAACCTCCCAAGTTGAACGCCACCAAGGGAGCAAGGAAGCAGCGTGGACACTCCCTAGTGGGTACTCAATGCCCTTTCAACCAAGTTGGATGCCAAGCTCAACCCAAACACTCACCAAGTGGGCCCCAAAGTGGATTTTAGCACTTCTTAGCTTATTTTATTTCCTTTTTGTAATTTAAAACAATATCTTTTAGGTCTAGTCTTAGAGTTTTTATTATAAATAAGGGACTTCCTTCTTCCTGAGGATGATGCCTCCCAGGAGGGGAGAAGCACAAACACATTACTTTTTCTATTTTCTCTGTAAAACATGAGCAACTAAACCTCCTAGGTTAAGGTTAGGAGTTCTGGTGATTCCTATGGATTAATGCAATTACTTTTCTACTTCAATCTATGTTTGATTCTATTCTATGATGTATTGTCATTCTTCATCCTTATTAATCTCGATTCTACATGAGTTCCTTACGAGTCCTGACCTGGATAGTATTAAGCTACAGCATGAGAATGCATCATGGGTTCCAACAAGTTATCTGGGCTAATTAGGGTATGTGACATAAAACCTCATTAGTCAGGGGTAATTGAGGTTCCTGTGGCTCTAAGGGCTAGAACCATAAGAGCATCAGTCTCTGATCCGGAAGATTCGACCTGGTTTGTGACATTTTGAGTAAGATCATTAAGAGATTGAATTGCGTGCACTTCACCCTCTCCAAGATTGATCTAGTACGTTTGGATGTTTGGTTTGGACCTGAGGAGATTAATGACCACGACCAATGGCTTAATCACTTACAGCCTTGTCATTGAAAGAATCATTCATCATTGGAGTAGTGAGTATGACGTGTTAATCCAAAAGAAGAAGCATCTCCAAAGCCTTAACTAATCCATCATTACTATCTTTACATTAACTCTTTATCGCTTTTGTTATTGCTTGTTTATGCGCCTGCAACAAACAACAACTATCTTTCTATTCGCCTAACTAAGATCTGCAAGATAACTACAGCTTGCTCAATCTGGCAATCCTCGTAGGATTCGACCCTCACTCACTTGAGGTATTACTTGGACGACCCGGTGTACTTGCCGGTTTAGTTGTGCGAGTCACAAATTTGCGCACCACTGTGCTCTCCTTTGACCAATCACTATCGTCTGAAGGGCCAGGCTGATGCTTTTGCAGAATTTTCTTCTGGAAGGGAAACTTCGTTAGTCTCAGGAGGAACTTAGCACTTTAAAGGGGGCAACTGGAGGCATCCGAGACTGCTAGGTCAAAGGCAGCTAAAGACGCCGAAGATTAGGCTCCGAGATCCTGTGCTTGTCAAAATGGGAAACCAAGCTTACGTCCAATGTGGCTAATCACAAAATTGGCTGTCGATGCTGAGAACGTTGTTTTAGCCCGTTCTGAAGCTGATGCCGTGAGGGTCGAGGTAGATGGTCTGAGGAAGCAGAATGACGATATGCTAGCCGATGCGAAGGTGGCCATCTCAGCTACAGAGAAAGCTTTAAAAGCTAGGTCCATGTGTTGGCTTTTAGCATGGATGTGTCCTTCCTGTGGGCCTTCCTGACTATGAAAGATAGGCAGATTGTAGACCTTCAGTAACTTGTTTTTATGTTTTTGTAAGAATTTCCTAAGTTTGTAAGCCGTCTGTTCATATATACACTTGTTTTTGTTTGGTCTTAAAGGACCGCTTAGTTTATGGACTCTTATTTGGGCCCCGTGGTGGGCTGGCTTTTAATTATTTTGTGTCTTTTATTTTAGATATCCGTTTTTGTTGTCCTCGGGGCTGATCGGTCCCCATGGTGGCCGTTTTCTTTGTATTATTTTTCTTTGGTAAAAATTTGAAAAGATAAGAGAATATTTTTCTTTAAATAAACATTGTATTGAA